>NC_081406.1:30651170-30910120 GCF_030272615.1 Cryptomeria japonica | reverse complement strand
TCCTTTCTTGAGGTGTATTGACTGTTTTTCCAACACTTAGTTCACATTCTTCTCTTTTTCACTTATTCTCTTACTATCCTCGTTAGTTTCTTTAATAATGCCTTTTTCTTGATGTTAGGGAAACTTTGGGAGTTCAACATTGAATAAGTACCGAAACTATTAATGTTTCAGCCACTATCTTCTCCTCTATATCTTCGAAAGTGAAGAAAAAATAATCTCTACCAACCTCATTTTCTTATCTCTTTTTTATGAAAGGACCAAACAATAGAGGGATTTATCTTTTTAACATGGCTGAAAATCAAAAGCATTAACCCATGATGTAGGTGAATAGCTATAAACAATTTTTAACATTCTTTTATAGATGGTTCTATTACAAATAAAAGGGAAAGAAATGGGCTTATCACTTCTAAAATCATTAAGGAGTTAGTATTCCATCTGAAGGTTTCTTGAGGGAGTTTCTTGTATTTCTCCAATGTAATTTACTAGACTCTATGTTCTTGTTCAAGAAAGGTGACATAACTTCTCTTATCATTATCTCATCTTCTTCCAATTTAACTCCTTCCATTAAAAGACCACACATCACAACTACCAATTCTTTAGAAATAAAAAATTTCAACCCCTTCTCCACCACCTTTCTATTATCCTAGGTCTAGATAAAATTCACAATAAGAGACATGTCATGATTATTTACCTTTTCCATGAAGGTACAAAAATGGTTGGATTATTTTTCTATCAGCATTGATGATATAAACATTTTTCTTTGTTTCCTGAACCAACTAGGTCCACCAAATCATAGTAGTGGTAGCTTCCATTGAATCTCCCTTTAAATGTCTATTTAAAATAGAAATAATATAAAATTAAGAAAAATAGAGTTACACTTTAGTATTCATATCTCCATAACCTTTTATTATGTTGATAATATTCCATCTAGTGTTAATCCTATCCATCATGATTACAAAGTAAAACCATTCTCCCGTTTATAATTCCTTTTTGCTGACATGATTATTGGTATCATTTATGCATAAAGTTTTAATATACTTTAGAAAGGGGGTTCTTATCATCATGGATAATCAGTTCTTAGACACAACTTTATTTGGTAGATACCTAGCCACAATATTAACCTCTCTAGACACCCATTTGATTCTAATTATTTTTGACTTATTGAAAATGGTCACCCAATCATTTGTGATGATTACTATAGACCAACAAGGGAAGTCCTCCTAAGAAGACAATTATAATATTTAAAGAATCTCTTTGACCATTAAGTTTTGAACCTTCAATTGATTAGCCATCTTGAAGGAATTATATGCTACTATAACTTTAACATAAACTCATCTTACCCTTTGTATCTCTTAAGACCTTTCCTTCTCTTGTAGGCCTTGAGTTACTTTCAACTACTCTATTGAAGTTAAACCTATAGTAGTAGTTTTTACTTGGAGGAGACCACAAAATTTTTTTTTTTTAGATACCCTTTCATTTATGTTCCAAGGATATATTACAATAGAGATTCTATGTTGTGGCCATGTCAAATTCCAAATTAGAGACCATAGGGACACATTTGATCACATAAGCAGTAAGAAATTATCTTCAATGGTACTTGACATTTTTAAGAAGATTTTTTTAGAGAAGAATTATGAAACTAATGAAAATGAGAGACCACAATGGGTTCTTAAGTAGCATTCATTTTTTCAAAATCATGAAAAGATAAGATTGCATGAGAAATTGAAGATAACAATGCTCAAAATTAGAAAATGTGACAAGAAAAAGAGTTGTAGTGTCATAAATGTACTTTCTAAGCTAGTAATTTATTTTCAAATTCATGGAGATTAAGGTGGTCAAATGTGGTCCGGAGTGGTCCGGAGCACACAGAGTTCTCTTATTGTTATAAAAAAAATATAACATAGCATCTAGGTTGCCCCCACTAAAATATTAATTTTTTTTAAGTATATAAAAGTTTATAAATGGTGAAAAATTAGCGAACACCATGTACTTTATGTCTAATTTTTGTATTAATTTTCTAATGAATAAATTATTTTTCCCTAATTTTCAAAGTGGACACATTCATGAAAATGAAAAATAGAGCATCTTTGATACAAGAGAAGATAAAGGAATAGTTTGGTGATGTTATACAAACAATGTCTTACTGGTGTTACAAATAAGAGGTTGCAAAAGATTGTGGAAAGTGCAAATGTCAATGTTTCTAAAGAATGGAATTAGATTGATATTTCATCTAAACTAGAGACTAAGATAGAAATTATGTCAGTTGTTGCAAAAAGGAAAGTTGATCCAAAAAAGGAGACTAATACAAAAGAAGACGAACTTGAACTAGCTCCTAAAACACCAGCAAAAAATGTGCAAAAGAATCACTTAGAAGATCAAATCATTGGGGATAAAAGTAAAGGTGTTCACACAAGACGAAGACTTGCAGAATCTAATGAACAAGCAAATTATTGTTTCCTATCTCAAGTTGAGCCAAAGACCTATGTGGAAGTTAGTAAACATTAGAGTTAGATAGAAGCAATGGGAGAAGAGTTGAATCAGAAAGTCTCAGACATTGGAACTAGTGCCTAGATCGATGGACAAAAATGTAATAGGAACCAAGTGGGTGTTTTGGAACAAGTTGAATGAAGATAAAAAAGTTACTAGAAACAAGGAAAGATTGGTCTACAAAGGTTATCCACAGGTTGAAGGCATAGTTATGTTGTTTAGGCACAGTTAACTATTATATTAACTATTTCTTTTTCTTGCAAATTTATTATACTTCTTCTCATGCATGTGAGGCATTTTTTATATAAATTATTTTGAAAGAAAAGAATGAAATTTAAATATTCTAATAGAATGTTTTGAATTTTTTATTTTTTAATTTTGAAAGAATTTTTTTACTTGTTTTTATTATATAATATAATGGAAATTAAAATAGACATATGTATATTATGATTTTATTTTTTAAATGAATGTTATTATATTTCACAAATTTTTAAAAAACATACATATAAAGTCCATTTCTTATCACAACCTTTCAATATTCCATTTCTCATCACAGTCTCATTGTGGTTGCAGTTTTCGTTTCTCCTTTCTGATAACAGACTACTTATAAACAAATAACTATTACAATATAAGTGTTCATTATCCTTCAGTTGTAAACAAATGATGACCATGGTGTTACTTGTAACACTGTATATACACCCTCTGCAACTACCCTTTTGTCCAACAAGATTGTTCTCGTGGTGTTTGTTTGTTCTTGACAAAAGTTTATAGCTCCAAAAATTCCAGTATAAGCAAGCTCTTGTGTAGATAGAGGAGCCAAAAAGGAATGGCCAAAACTTATTCATGTAACGCTGAAGTGTGGGGAGAAAGCACTACACAATGGTAAATGTTGGACGATGCAATGTGAAGAAGACACATTTTCTGAGAATGGAGGAAGTGATGTGATTTCAAATCTTCGATGTCAGCAATTGAAAGACAGACTTTGTGATGTGATGAAATAGACAAGTAGAAAAGACTTTGTGATGTGATGAAGCAGATAAGTAATGTAATGAGCAACTGCCGCGTCAATAACGGAATATCTAATAAACAATTACAGCGCGTAGACTGAAGTTGTTAGCACGTAATTGTAACGCAAAGGACATAACACACAATCTCAGTTACCATGACCGCTTAACTCAAGTCAATCTTAATAACAATAATAAAGTGGGATTAAGAATTTATGCATAGACATAACACACTATCTCAGTTAACATGAGGGCTACACAGACATAGGTAATTAGGCCAATCTCAAATACAGGTTTCGCGATTCTTTCATGTCTACTGCTACGAAGGCCGTGATCATCGTATCATGCACGACACTCCTCAAACTTCCAAACCGCGTTCTATTCACCGTTACTGCTTTCCTCATATTTTCATGCTGCTACCAAGGAGATCACCGTTTCTTGCATGACACTCCTCTTGGGCTATATAACTATCTTAACTCCATGTACCATTCAAGGCAAACAATTTTTTTCGGCCCATTCCAACTAACCATCAAACCGCGTTCTATTCATTATCATTTGGTATTCCAATTGCAGACGATAAGTGCACGCCATCATGCAGAGAACAACTCTCAAGTTTCAAGGAGTTACTCGTTCTGTGGATGAACAGAAGATAAGGACATCGCTCATTGCTCTTGGAGTTGTGAACGTTCATGTGGATATCCAACAGAGAAAAATTATTGTAACGCATGATCCAAATTCACCGCACGAAAAGGCGTTAGGTATAGTATGTCAAATTACACGAGTAATTGATTTGTTACTTCAGTTTCTATAGTCTCATTTATATTTCCAGTTGAATGCCATGAACGTACAAGGGTTTTCCATGAAGAGTTGCCAGTTATATTTGCCTGACGGTATTGATAATATTTCCATGAGGAGTGTCCAATTATATTTGCTTAACAGTGTCGATAATATTTCTGCAGGTGAAGCGCTGCGAACGATTAAGTTGACCGCTTCGATTGAGAAGAGAACAAAACTCCCACCATAGAAGGCAGAAACACGGAGATATTACGTACACAGCATTTGACAATTTCATATAAGACAATTTTTTAAATGTTTCCCTTCACTGAAGGCATTTTGTGTAGTTTTTCTCTCTTCACAGAGATTCTCTGTCATTGATTTTAAGAAGATAGTGATCCCGCACTTGTTTTCTTGGTCCTTATTCTTTGAGGGATATATGAATTCACCGTTATTTATATTGTTCATATTATTTTCTGGGTCTGTTATCAATTTTATTAGAACACGTTTTGATGGTTGTTAATTTATATGGAGTGTGTTAAAAAATTATTTTGAGACGTTATGAAGAAGTATGACATTTGAAATTTGAAATTATTGTTAATATTCATGAATAGATATATATGATAATGGAAATGTAAATAAAATCTATTGTAAAATATTAATTGAGAGAAACTTTTGTATTTCTAAATAAGGAAAAATAAAAATGTGTACTATACACAAAGTTATATAACCAAAGTCAATATAAAAATTAAATAAATTAAACTGTTTTTGCACAGAAAGGACCCGAACCCGTCACAATTGACCCATCACAATTGTCAAATAAATTGTTAATATAGATAATTATATCACTAAATATGTTGCATTAATCATCTCCATGGTTTTTTCCCATTTATACTTCTTTTTGTCACGCCTATCTATAAAGAATTACCAAGACTACTCTGCAAGCTAGCGAAATAACATGTATGGCTATTTCGTTGCAATGACATTAAAACTAAATGTGTAGTGCGATACAACTTTTCATGTTGATCCATTCATCTTTTGTAGGTGTAAAGACATTTTAAGAACGGAAGAGTAGATCTCACCAATTTTTCTTCTCCAAAACTTGGAAGGAACTCACTAAATCGAATGAAATTGTGTTGTCCCTTCATGCTTGATTATGAGTAAACACTTTGGATGGCCGTGTTCGTGTAGGTGGTTTTCTAATTGTTAAGAGAAAAGAATGGTCGTCAAGCATCATTTCTAATTAATCTTGCTTCTCAACCTGGTCATGGGGGAGAGTATCCTCCAAGCTATGGTGATTTGTGTGGATGGAGCAAATCTCCTCCTTGAAAACTTTTCATTATATAAAAAAATGAATATGCAGAGGATTTGTTACGTTGGAATACAATTGCAGCTACTTTTCTCCGTCTTCACAAAGAAGGAAGAGAGAAATGAATGTGGGTATGATCATTCTCATGAACTTGGTTATGGTAATTTGTGTGGAGCAAATCTCCTTCCTTGAAAGCTCTTCAATCCATTAAAAAATGAGAGACGCGTAGAGGATTTGTTACGGTGGAATGGTATTGCACCTTCTTCACAATATCAGATCCAAAAGAAGGAAGAGAGAAAAATGTGGGTATAGCCATTCTGTTGAACTTGGTCAAGGTGATTTGTGTGGGTGGAGTAAATCTCCTTCCTTGAAAGCTCTTCATTCCATTAAAAAAAATAGAGACGCGTAGAGGATTTGGTACGTTGGAATGGAATTCCACCTTCTTCACAGTCTTAGATCTGAACTAAAGGAAGAGAGAAAGGATACTTCCAGATTTCCCTCACTTGAATGCATTCTTTCATTGTTTGCAGTTGTGTCGGTGCAACAGACCGTGTCTTGGTACAACTGTATTGATGTCGTTCAGAAATTTGAATGAAAGTTCCACCCGACCGTTCGTTACCCATTTTGACTTTTTCAAATTTCAAATTTACTTTCGATTTTCCTCCTTTTCGTCGTGGGGATGCACCCAAGATTTTAAGGTAATACAGCGGTAACGGTCACTTTATTTTTTTCAAAATAATTGTGCGCGTCGAATTTAAAATCAAATTAAAGTTTGATATCTGTTCATTTAAAAAATCAAATTAAGATTAGATTATTTTATTGTTTATTGTTTTTTTTTTTCAATTTTATTGTAAGATTTTAATTTTTTCTCTTTTAATAGGATTTTGGATTTTTTTTTTCATAAAGTATTTTAAATCTTCAATTCCTCTTTGTTGAGGTTGTTCCTCTCTAAAAGACTTTAGAAATGAGCACAATCAACAAAAGAGGAGTTAGAGATTTAAGGATTTTATGAGATCTCCTTTTTGTAAACAATGGTCAAACACTTCTACTATAGGATTATGAGTCCTTCTTTAGGGATCTTCAAAATTTTAAACTTATAAAAAACATTGAAATAAGTGATTTCCTTATGAAACTAATCAAGACACCTTCTTTTGCCTTGGAAGACCTTGTTTCCCTTTTTCTAGATAAACCATAAAATCTCATTTGTAAGAACAAGTCCAAAAATATTAAGACCATGGAAAAAACATGCACATAACCAAAAAAAATTCAAGCCAAGAGAATTTATCTTTTCTATTCCATCCAAGATGATTCCCAAGAAATAATGACCAAAGAGAAATAAAATTCACATTAAAAAAATTAATGTTCAAAAGTCTCCAGTTCATCACAAAAAAAATAGACACTAATCAAAATTCTAATGGGTTGCAACTTACCATCAACAACCAACCTTTTCAATAGAAGTAGCCAGCTAAAACAAGTTTTCTTGGGCTCAACCAACATAGACAAAATATGAGAACCTACAAGATCATTTCGAATTAGGGTCAGTCTAGCTTCCAACACTTATTTAACCAATCAAAAACATCCCTTGTATCATTCAACATAAAATATAGCTTATTCACTAAGTTTTGATTAAAAGAATTACCATCCTTCTAACAAACCTTGTCAAACAAATTAAAGATTCCTTTGTTTGAGAGATTTGATGCATCACATTAACTAGAGAATTTATTTAAACAAATGGAATATGTTCTCTTCTATGTATTAGGATTATGAAAATCATTCTTTGATTGATCTCTTTTTTTTAAAGAACCATTCTAAAACAATATATTGAAAAGTTGAGATCCCCATAGAGATCCAAGATTTTGCAAAACGCCCTTGAGTGAGAGCCAAGGGCTTATCATTCCTTTCCAAGTTCCACCAAATAGATCTACAATCAACAAAAGAGCTAGAAGCCTAAAGAAAGGTATCAACATTACAAATTGAGTAAAAAAATTTCTCTATGACTTCTGAATATTGCTAAACATAACTAACCCAGAAACCATAATATAAAATTTACCTAAAAGTAATTATTGAAGATGAACAGGTTTTCATAATTTACCCTTCACTGGTTTTGAAATAGCCAGTTTATTCCTAATTAGAACCTTCAAGGAGTTTAAACCTTCAAAAGCCTTAACAATCCACTTGACTACCAAATTAACACCTTGGATCCTTAGATACTCTAGACCTAGTTCTGTAAAAAAATTAGGTAAACAACACTAGACCCAAATTATAGCATGTCTCTTATTTTTATCTTTGCCATCAAATAATAATTTTTTTTAGATCTTCTCAAAGTGAGATTTGGAAAACAAATAAGTAGAGAAACAATTAATAGAATGAGAGACAATCAAACTCTAAACAACTTGAATCTTCTCAATAATAGAAAGGAGATGTGACTATAAAAAAAAATGTTTCTTTTCAATCTTTAAATATAACTTGTCTCATATGTATTTCAAGGATGGAGAAACAACAAATGGATACCTAAATACCTTACCATATTGTTTGGGCTAGCCCACTACTTTTTATTATTCTTAATCGACTTAGGTGGCTCATAATGCTATCTAAGTATAGTAGATGTACTACTAGATTTTTTATCCCTTGAGGCTTCACTAAAAATAATAAAAAATGTCATTGCAGTATCAACACATTTCTCATTCATTTTGACAAAAATATTTATATCATCACCAAATTGAGAATTTATTAATTTTTCTTTATAAGGGAATTAGATTCATTTTGACAAAAATAGCTATATCATCACAATTTGAATCTAAACCCTTCAAGATCTAATAAAATACTCATGTTAATTCTTGAATAAATGAATTTATCTTTCTATTCCCATAGTGGCATCATTCAAGCCCACATTGGCACTGATTCAACTTGCACTAACATCAAACATTGGCACTGATTCAACTTGCACTAACATCAATTTCTATGGGTGTTGATTTTATCTAGAATTGATCTAAGATAAATTGGATATACTTTCCCCAATTAGGCATTATTTTGTAGCTATGTATGAGACTCCCAAATTTTATAGGTGTTGATTAAAAAAGGCAAGCAACTTTTCATGCTAGCAATCTTAAGAACCCCTATTTTCTACATGATAGTGATGAATAACTCTATTGGAGACATGTTAGTCCTTGTAGAGAATGCATTCATCCAAACAATTAATGAATCATGTTCTATTTTAATGATTCAAAGCTTGTATTTTTCTAAAAATAAACTAGCCTAAATGATACATTTGTGAGGAACATCAAGGATCATACCCACTTTCATCAATGGGGTTATCATACACAATCTACTTAGTGTCTTTGGTATCACACACGATCCATCCACTCCTCACTTCATCTATCTAATGCTCTAGATAAATAAAGTCTACTAGAAAAGAAAATTAAAATAAATAAATAAAATTTTCTTATGAATTAGTTTTAAGAATTTTATAAATAACAATGTTATAAAATATAAATAAGAATGAATATGTGGGAAAATGGTTATTACGGTGGGAATTGTTGGATAATGACAACGATGAAGAAAATTATTATCTTATTTTATTCTTCGATTATGAAACAATGTAAAGAAAAAATCGAATCTTATAAAAATATTCATGGTGGTTTGGAGGAAATTAATTTTTTAATAGCAACAGGTGCATGGATATTGTGATTGTTTCTCTAGTAATTGGTCTACTTATGAATTAGTGAGGTAAAAAATGGGGTACCTCATCTCTAATAGAAATGTTCAATAATAACACTCAAATGAAATTCGAATCTTATTTGTGAAAACAATGCCACAATTTAACTATCATACTATACCAATATAGACAATAAATCTATTATTAATTGTTCTGTTATATCTTATTTGTTATTTTTTACACAAATAATTTTAGAATTTATTTTTTAATTTTGATAGCTCATTTTTTCAAATGTGCAACCCTAAGAACAAATATGTAGAATGTGCCAAATTGAAAATAACGCTCTCTTCCTTGAATGTTCACTGTATTTATCTTTGCCTTGAATTTAGAGGAAGAGTGATGTGCAAGAAATGTAATCAGCTTCCTTGTAGTGAACATGAAATTTAGAAATCAGAGTTACGCATAGATCTTTGAAAATTTCATGAAATTGTCATTCCCTATTGTATATTTATTTATTTGACTTCCAACTTGCTTAACACTTTTCCAGATTCATATAATTTATTAAAGTTGTTCATTTGGAGTGATAATATGAAGGAGGTTTTATTTTTGTTCATTTACCTATACTTCTCTCGACATTAAATATAAAACCTTCTTCATGCAGTCATACTAGAAATATGATAGCACCGAGCCTAAACTGCATGCATACCTTCGTGTCCACGTTGATTTTTTTAGGGAAATTACAGTGCACCTTTGAATTAAATGAACGCTGTTATGGCTTATAATTTGTTGAGTGAGATTTACGATACCAATATTTCTAATGAAATTTCTAAAGAAGTTGGACAACCCATGAAAAAATCTTTGACTTTCTCTATTGCAATCATTGATTAATATAAGGTAGAGAAAGTCAACAACAATGTTAGTTTCTTAGTTTTTTCTTTCAGCAATCCCCACAATTAAAAAAAGATAAAAATAATATTTGATTTTTTTATTATGATTGAGAATTATTTATAGTTTATTGTATCATCGTTTCAAATGAATAACAAAGTTTTCATCAATGAAAATCCAAAATTTGAGTTATGTAACATCTAGTCATGAATGCTATGGTACATCTTGATGGTTGGATAATCATTTCTCATTTGTATATCATCACACCTTCTATATATTATTAATATTATTTTAATATAAAGATTTTAATTTTGAGATTTTCTTCTAAGAATATGAAACTCTTCAAAAGTGCAAGTTAAGTCCTTTTAATAATAGACTGTCTTTTTTCCATTGTGACTACATGAAGGAGGTTTTATATTTAACATCGAGAGAAGTATACGTAGATGAAGAAAAAAAAAAAATCTACTAATTTTGTAGTTGTGATTTGGTATGAGGGTTATACATTTAATGTCAATGGGAGTATAGTATATGAACAAGAAAATAGTGTGATTTGAGAAGAAGATTATTGTAAATGCATAAAAATAATTTTCTCCTCATTTTAATTCCTTTAATCATTATTAGTATTGTTTTTTTTTTAAAAATAAAGGGGCAAAAACTTTATTAATAATCAGAATCAAGAATTACATAAGAAAACTAGACCCTCAAAGCTCCAGAAGAGAACAACAAGCCTAACCAAAGATCAACCAGCTTCATGCCTATCCATATCATCAACAAAGATCTTATGCAAGTCCTGACAATAATCCGGGGAAAGATTCTCCCAAACCTCAACTTTCCAATCATCACCATGTTTCGAGGCCCACTTAGCTAAACAATCAGCTGCTCTATTCCATTCATGATGAATGTGGATGAAAGACACCTTTTCCATCATAGCACTAATTTGCAAAATCTGGAGAACAATCCCTGCTAGGTGCTAATTAATCCCACTCACCTTTTTTTCAATCAACAGGTTAACAATAATCTACAAATCTGATTCGCAGATAACCTTATGCCATCCCAACTCAAAAATGCGCTCCAGGGCATAGAAAATTGCCAGTCCCTCCATAAAATTATTAGATTGCTTCCCTTTATGCACTAAAAGGAAGAAAACCACATCCCCCATACGACCCCTACCAACACCACCAATCCTAGCAGGACCCAAATTACCCCTAGAGGAGCCATCGGTGTTAATCTTGATGGACTCATCCTGAGTGAGCATCCACCTTCCCACCCTTTGAACCTTTTTCATGGCATGTCTACCTCTCCTGACACAAGATAAGACATGAGACATCTCCTCCAAATCTAACCTACTCACAATATCAGCCTCTCCTCTATCCAAAGGAAAATTCACCTCACATTTAGCTTCCACCGTCTCCTGGATCATTCCAATGATTCTATTCCACACTTGTTAAACTAACAGCATGACCCCCCTAAAGGTCCTCCTATTCCTCTCTAGCTAGATCTGCCAAAGTATAAAAATGGGCCCAATGTGCCAGACAGTCTGGAGAAAAGAGGATAAAATAGGAGGCCTGCCCAAATTGCTCCAAGACTCCACCAAAGAATCCGTGTGAACACAAGGGTGCTTCCACATGCCCCACCAGTAATGCTAGATTAGCAGCAAGAAAGGGCATTTGAAGAAAAAGTGTGAAGAATCATCCTCTCCATTACCACACAAAACACAAATGGAGGGCCCAAGGAACCCATGCTTCTGAATATTGTCCTAGGTTAGACATCTATTCAAAGCCAAAGTCCAAGAAAAACAATTACACTTCGGCCAAGAGAAATTGTTCCAAACATATTTTCACCAGTGCACCTCCCTCCCCTCCAATCTATAGGACAATAGGTCCTGGTACCCAGTGGCAATAGTAAAAACACCCTTAGGATTCAAGGACCAAGCAAGTCTATCCCTGTCTTTAAGGGAACTACAGTGTCTTCTCACCAAAATGCCATGCATCTCAATGCAATCTTCATCTATACGAACAACCAGCCATTCATTAGGAACCTTGCACCACACCATCTCCAATTGCCTACACCAATAAATGACCTTAAATTCACTCACTCTAGACCACCCTGCCTCCAAGAACCTCAAGTAAATATTCCCTAGGTTAGGAAACTGATCAATGATGGGGGGGTAGCCATCCCAAGAATCAAACAAGAAAAGCACCTCTTGTCCCCTCTTACATATCCAAAAAATTCCTTTTATTAGAGCAACCCCTTTCTTGAGAGTACTCCAAATCACAGCGCCTTGTCCCGCAAGTGGATATCTTGGGATTTCTTCCTTCGGGATCCTCTGCATATACTTGTAAGACAAAATCCTAGCCCAGCCTCAATCCTGTTCAACACACCACCTCCAGTATACTTTTGCCGCCAAAGCTTCCCTAAATAAGGTAGACTGCCTTAAGTAAAGCCCACCTGATTGTTTTAGGCTACACACCAAGTCCCATTTGACAAGACCCGATTTACAGGAAGACAGGTTGCCTGCCCATAAGAATTGCCTTGCCAAAGAATCCAATCCCTTCACAAACCACTTTGGGGCCACTTGGAGGATTCATCGATAAATCGAAAGAGCCTGAACCACCGACTGGATCAGTTGAACTCTTTTTTAAAGGATAAACATCTGTGAGTGCAATGTTCAACCTTCATGCAAAATTTGTCAAGAATACCTTGCCAAGAGTTCCTGGGAGGATTCCCAGCAGAGATAGGAATATCTAGGTAAGTCAAGGGAAGGGAACCAACCTGGAATGTCAAGATATGAGAAATCCGCATCTGAATAGTTTCAGGTGTGTTGAAGAAGAGAATGGAAGATTTATCCTCATTGATCAACTAGCCCGAAGCAGCAAGATAAACATCCAAGACTTTACGCAGATTTATAGCTTCTCTGATTCGAGCTAGTCTCATCAGGGTCGTATCATCTACAAACTACAAATGGGACTGAGGAGGCATGTCATCACCCTAACTCCAACTTTGAATAATACCCAAACCCACATTATACTTAATCAACCTCCCCAAACCCTCAGGTAAAAGAATGAATAAGTACGTGAAAAGAGGGTCCCCTTGACGAAGACCACTAGATGCACCAAACAACTTAGTATGTTCTCCATTAAATAGCAAAAAGAATGAGGTAGATGAAATACAAGTCATTACCAATTGAATCCATTCATCAGCAAAGCCAAAATCCCTAAGAATCCTATGGAGAAAGGACCAACGAACTCTATCATAAGCCTTTTCCATATCTAGCTTGATAAACATAGTTTTTTCCTTGGAGGCTGCCATAGAATGAATGGTCTCAGTAGCAATGACCACGTCATCCAAGATTTGACGAACCTCCACAAACCCACTCTGCTCCTCAGAAATGACACCCTAAAGCCAATTCTTCAACCTTTCCGCTATCAACTTAGAAATGATCTTATAAATCACATTTTAGAGAGATATAGGACGAAACTGGCCTAACCGGTCAGCCCCATCACACTTGGGGATGAGTGCAATGAAAGTCGCATTCAAAGCCCAAAGCATCTTCTTATTCCTCTGTGACTCTTGGACCACCTCCAATAAATCCAATTTGATAATATCTCAAAAATATTGATAGAACTCAATCGGAAACCCATTTGATCTAGGGGCTTTCCCCTTCTTCATGTGAAAAGGAATCCTCTCAAGTTCTTCCAATAAAATAGGACCCATAAGCTTCTCATTCATCTCCCTAGTAACTAGAGAGGGAATACAAGCAAGATCTTGATTCTCCTCTTCTGATTCCCCCTGAGTATCCTCAATAAAAAGGGACCGAAAATACTGCAAAGACTCCCTAGAAATCTCCTACAAGGATAAAGACTGCTCACCTCTATCATTAACAAGAATAGGGATGGAATTACCATGTCTTCTTGCTTTCACTGAATTGAAGAAAAACGTAATATTCTTATCCCCCACTTGAAGCCAATCAATACGAGCTCTCTATTTCTAGTAAATTTCCTCCCTAAGCTCCCACTCCTCTAAATCCTTGACTGCCTTGTCTTCCTCCCTAAGCAAGGCTTCTGACAATCCATGCTCTCTTATTTCTCTTGTAATGCCATTCAACTCTAATTGAGTAGCTATCTTAGCATGAAAAATATTACCAAAACACTGACGATTCCACCATTTAAGCTGAAACTTAACAAATTGTAGTTGCTTGGTAAAAGTGTACATAGCAGTGCCAAAGACTGGCCTCCCTTTCCTCCACCACTCCACAACATGATCCTGCAAAGAAGGATCCCATAACCACATAAGCTGAAATTTGAATGAAGGAGTGCGAGCAACCCGAGTAGAAGAAGACATCAATTTTATGGGCTAGTGGTCCGAACCTCTCCAATCTAAAATCTTAGAGCATGTGGACCACCCCCCACCAACCCAAAAACTAGAAACCAGAAAGTGATCCAGCCTCTTCACAATCCAATAATCCCTTACCCTCCTATTGTTCTAGGTGAACAGACCATTACCGAGCTTAATATCAACAAGATGCAAGGTTGATATACTATCTCGAAGAAGGAAGGAAGAAGGTTCCAACCGCATAACACCACCCTTCTTCTCACTCAACTCTACAATGGCATTGAAATCACCCGCCATAATCCATGGATGAAAAGGGAACAACCCTTGCATAAAAGAAATATGAGACCATAAATTTTTCTTGCCCTGGAGATTAGTGGGGGCATAAATGTTAGTAAACAAGATATATTCCCCAGTCTCAAGAGTAGAGGCAACCCCGGATAAAGAAGATCTGGAAGAAACCCACCATATAGGACGAATCCTCAAGGGGTTCCAAAGACAGGCCACCTCACCAGAGGAGCCAAATGCCCCAATACACTGATATTCACCTCTCCCCCATAGCTTTGGCACAAAATCCAACATACTTTCCATGAATATTTTAGTTTCCTACAAGAAAAGGACATCAGGAGAATGTCTCCTTATCAACTCCTGAATAGCTTTTTGTCTAGGGCCATTGTTCAAGACCCTCACGTTCCATGATAGAACAATCATTTTGGGGGATTAGAAAAATGAGAATCTAGAGTCTTTACTGACCCTGACTCAACCAAATTCTCCCCCATCAATTTGATCTTATGCAAGTCCTTCTTTCTGCCAACCTTCAAAATCTTCTCCTTTGCTCCTTTTTTAATGTCTTTCTGATGAAGACCTAGATGTAAGGAGATCTTATTACTTTTGACCCCAGCAGATTCCAATTTCTGTGTTGTAGGAGAAACATCCCCACTAGCCAATTTCACTTCAGCACCAGAAATGGGTCCCAACTGAGTCACTACTAGCTGATCCATCTCCATTTTCTGACTCCCAACCACCTGCTGAACTTGGGTAGTATCCCAGTTCACACTATCAGGAACCAACCTTGATGCACTTTGATCCAAAGTAATCAACCTCAGATTCACCCCCTGTTGGCTAAGGTCATCCAAGGCTTCAAATCTATTAAAGGTATCCTCCTCCTATCTCTCCTACAAAGACCACTTTTGTCCTTGATTCCTTTTCTTTGTCTTAACTGGGACAAAACCATAAGCACCCACAACCTCATCGGACATGGAAGATTTTCCATTATTATCCCCATCTAGGTTATGGGAAGGCTGTTGAGGTTGACGCATAGCTGGTTTACACCTAGGGCACTTGCGCTGTAAATGACCATACTCATAGCATAGACAACACCGAAATGATAAAGTCTCATAATCTAGCTACTGGACCCAAGAATAGGAGCCCGTACACATATCTATAGCATCTGGCAAAGGCTTACTAAGATCAATATCAACATAGATCCGAGCGAAAGTCATTACCTTTCTCCCCAAGGTTTGTGTTGAAGATCCAACGACTTCCCAAGCAATGAAGCAAGCATCCACAACACATCCTCCCAACAACATTCCATTGGAAAAAGAGGTAAACGAACCCACACTAGGACCCTATTCGGGAGATCCTCCGAAGGGTTAAATCCCGCATGCCAAGGTTTGATGAACGACCCCACTTGGTTATAAAAATATGAGCCTCCTTCAAAGACCCTATTGCGGTCCTCAATGCAATTGAATGTAACCATGAAGTAGTTGTTTTCAAACAACATAATCTCCATTTCTCCTTCCAGCGCCCAAATCCTATGAGCCCAATTCTCCAGAAACTATAGAGAAACCCTCATCCCCAAAAATTTGCAGTAAAGCGAATGCTTTGAAAAATATTCAACATCCTCGGCAATCATCTCAGGCGGAATTACTAGTTTCGGCCTCTCTTTGCATCTCTCAAGACAACCGTTAAACTTCGAAATCCGGGATCCATTGAACACACCAAACTAGCAACCCCCAAGTCAGGAGCAAAGAGATTATTATCAAAAGTCTTAACACCATGATTCGGAGAATGTGAACCCAAGGCTGCTCAAAAATCTAGGCCGGGAGCAGCCCTCGAGGCTTCCCCTTAAGAACTAGTCATCCTTGTCCAGCCTCAAAACCCACCCCGCAAGAAAAAGAGGAAGAGCAAGCCCAACTCCCTAAAAAAGCCTGCTACACTCTCCACTCAAAATCCACCAAGACCAGATCCCGAGCTTAATCCCACCTTCATTATTAGTATTGTTTTCAATATAATGTATTAATTAAAATATTATTTTTATTTATATTTAATGAATAAAAAAATTAATAATAGAGAATAGTCTTCAATCAATAAATTTTTTATCAATAAAAAGTCAAAAATTTGATCTCACTATGGTAGATCTGACCCTTTCAAATTTGAAATTTGGAATTCAAGTTTTTTCTAACTCCCAAAAGAATTCTCCTTCAAGAACCAACCAAATACCATTTATATGAATCATTATCATGTCATTTTCTTTAAAGACATAAATCTATTTACCTACCTTGCACATACTATAAACATTATCTCTACCTATATCATAAAACACAGTATATATTATATCTTTTAAAATTATTTCATAAAATTAAATACATCCCAAAAGAAGAACTTTTCCTCGAGATGCCTTTATTTTATTTTTAAAATTTGATACAGAATTAAAATAAAAGTGGATGAAGTGAGATACTTATTCATAATTCAATAATAATAATAATAATAATAATAATCATCAGAGAAACTCAGATTATCCAAAACGGTGACGGCACATTTTGTTAAGTCTTTATATGGTGTTGTCTGTATAACTTTAGCATTGCCATACTTTTGCTTCAGTCTATCAACACATGTGATTAGAAAGTCCTGGATAGAATGTGTAGGGATGAAAGTAAAAATGAAGATTTGGATAATATGCATGCAAAAATAGTGTGAAGATTTGGATTAATACCTATCAGCTTTTCGGATTGTGGATCATGATCTACCGTACTGTCTTGATCCCCACAATCCTAACTTGTCTTACATTCCCAAGCAATTGCGTGATCTCTTGTTGGGAAAGATCACGATACTCTCTCTCAATATCAATTATTGTGCACTGCCATTCCCCCACTATCTTTGCTACAAACAATTTAACAGTCCAGGAATACTTTTTATTCTTCTTCTACTACAAACGATTCTATTTACAATCTCAAAGGGCCATGACTATTTATAATGAATCACCAAGACTACTTTGCAAGCTAGTGAAAGAACGTGCATTGCTGTTTCGTTGCAAAAACATAAAAACTAAATATGTAGAGTCATCCGACTTCTCATTTTGATCCATTCTTCTTCGGTGGGTGTAAAGACATTTTAAGGACGGAGTAGAAAACACTAAAATGAACGAAATTTTGTTGTCCCTTCACGCGGCTTGCTTATGGGTAAACATTTTGCATGGCTTTGTTTACGTAGGTGGTTTTGTAATTGTAAAGAGAAAAAATTGGTAGTCAAACAATATTTTTCATCGGTTTTCCTTCTTAGCTTGGTCATGGGGAAGAGTATCCTTCAAGCTATGGTTATTTGTGTGGATGGAGCAAATCTCCTTCCTTGAAAGTTCTCCATTCAATAAAATAAGAGAAGTACACAGAGAATTTCTTACGATGGCATGCAATTGCAGCTCCTTTTCATCCTTGTTCATGGTGATTTGTGTGGGTAGATAAAATCTCCTTCCTTGAAAGGTTTTCATTCTATTAAAAAATTGAGAGACGCGTAGAGGATTTGTGAAGAATTGTACCCTCTTCACGATCTTAGATCTTAAAGAAGGGAGAGAGGAATGAATTCTCAGCCACGTAAAGATGAAAAAATGATCGCAAGAGTATCATCCAAGCTATGGTGATTTGTGTGGATGGAGAAATTGCAGCTACTTGTCACCCTCTTTAGAGGGAAGGAAGAGAGAAATGAAGGTGGGTAGGACCATTCTCATGAACTTGGTCATGGTGATTTGTATGGATGGAGAAAATTGCCTCCTTTCAAAGTTTCCATTTCTGTTGGTGCAACAGACCGTGTCTTGGTATAAGTGCCATTTACAGATTACAACATGCCTGACTTGATGTCGTTCAGAAAGTAGAAGGGTATTTGGACGAAAGTTCGACCTGACTGTTTGTTAACAATTTTGACTTTTTCAAATTTCAAATTTAACCTTTGATTTTTCTCTTCTTTTCCTCGTGAAAAGGCATTTAAAATTTTAAGGTAGTCCAGTGGTAATGTAATTTTTCTTTTAAAAAAAAATTATGGTCGTCGAGATTAAATTAGATTAGAATATTTATATATATGCAAGAGGTATTTATTTTAAAAAGAGACAGTATGTATGTAGACAAACCTTCACTAAAAAAGTTAGGGAAATAAATCAATAAATATTGACTGAAAAAGTTATAAAAACAAATCGGAGAACATATAATAACCTTGCAAAATTCTTCAAGCACACAAATAATAGCTTTGCAAAATTCTTCTAAGCACACTAACAATTTAAGTTTCCTCCCAAAAAACTTGAAAACTAAAATAAGTCCACCGCCTGACCGTGAGTTAGAAATTCAATGTTTAGAAGACAATGTCCAACTACTACCTAATTTTACAAAGTGTTTTTTGAAAAAATATAATCAAACAAGAAAGAAAAGCATCCCCAAAACCCTTGCAAACAATATTTTAATAGAAAACTAGCTTAGAAATGGAGGTTTAAAAATTAGAAAAATTTACATTATAAGATTTTTTTTGAAATTATTTATGTTTTACTTTATTTAAATAATAAATATTTAGAAGTGAAAGAATCAATAACAAATTTGTACATTATGATTTGTTAATAGAAATCAAGAATTTTTTTTTTCACATTTTCATTTGGTGCCCACCAAGATAAAAGTTCTATGGTTCAATTTAAATTGTTGACATGTTATAATTTCATAAGAGTCAAAAGTATATATATTAAAAGTCATTTAAAAACATAATGGTATGTTATACTAATACAAACATGAGCAGAAACAGAAGCTAAGGCAATAGGATTTCATCAAGGGAAGGTGTTGCAAGGGAAGATGGTGAGGGGGATAGTGATTTTGAAGAGGATAGATGGGGGTTTAGGGCCCTTGTGCCTTGGTATGGTCACGATGGCATATTCGTTACCTCTCGTGGCTTCTGGGTGGAAGTTTTTTGGGGCTTGGCTTCTCTTTGTCATGCCTCTGCTTAGGTGGGAGGGTTGATTAGTTGTCCCTCACCTTTGGCTATTGTGTTTGTACTCCCTAATAGGCGGCTACACTCTTTGTCCATCCTCCATGGTGGTTGGGGCTATGTGCCTCCTATCAGTGTTTTGTTGGGGTTTCTTCTGGTTCCCATAGGTTTTGTGGCTCTAGGTTTAGGTTTTTTTCTCTTGTGTGGGCCTCTAGGTGTGTGCATAGACTCTATATTGGTGCCCCCCATGCCTATTATTTGCTCGGGGACTCTGTTCTCTTCCCACCCCCTTCACTATTTTTGTCAAATGCTTGGTGTTATGCATTTGGTCTTGGTGTGTTTCTTTCTATCATGGTGTGGATTCATTTGGTGTCTGTGGACTTCCCAGTGCACTCTTTGGATGTCGTGGTTGGGTTTGCCTCATTTTTGGTGGTGTTTGTGTTGGGCTTCTATTTTTTCATGGTTGATTGTGGATCTATTCATTTTCTTACGAATGTTGCTTCTTTATGTTGTGGACTCCTCTATCCTATGCTTTTCATCCTATGGAGGGGGATTTTTTGTGAGATTTTGCCAAGATCAAAGGAGCAATAAAAAGTATAAAAGAGAGACAAAAGAATGACACGAACACACTGTATTCTCATCAATATGCAAATGATCAATTGGATTAACCAATACAATGAATATGGGCCTACTTATATAGGCAAGGCCATATGGATATACGAGCACACAACCATGACATGTGGCTCAATGAGAAATAAGGGTAGGTAAGAAATACTAGGGGTAGGTAGGAGAAATAATATAATATTCCACAAGAGGTGGATGACCCGCCGAATGTGGAGTGTAATAGCAAAATAAGACCACAAAAGGTGGAATTAATCCTACAAGCTATATCCCTATGTGCACACTTCCCTAAGTGTCTCAAATCCAAACTACGAAGAGATGCATAATCCTAAGTTAACTTAAGTAAAGTGTAACAATATCTATAATGAATATTTATTTACACCAACACCCCCCCTTAAAGTGCAACTTAAGGGAATGAAGACTCAAGTCAACAATGCAAGATGGGTCCCGGCTACTAGGCCATGATAGGTACCCATGTACACTATGCAAATGTAAGAAAAACTATGCAATGAAATCTCTCACAAATGGAGAAAGGCAGAAAACCCAGTGGGAAAAACTCCCCCCCAAAAGAGAGATGAATGTACAAAATACTCTCAAAGAAGAAGGACAAAACCTCAAGGAGGAAAAAGTCCCTCCCATAAGAGAGGAAAGAGAAGTCAGCTGAGCCCCCATAATGAGACATCTCGCACCCCCAAGAGAGCTCGCAACTGCTGGAACTTACTCTCGGTGAAAGGTTTGGTGAATATGTCTGCAACCTGCTCCACTGTAGGACAAAACTGCAAGTCAATGACCTGCTCTTGAATCAGCTCTCAAATGTAGTGCATATGGATCTTGATGTGTTTGGTCCACTGGTGCTGGACCGGGTTCTTCGAGATTGCAACATCACTCTGATTGTTGCAATGTAGAACTATCGGCCGTGGAGTGGTGAACCCAAACTTTGTGAGAATCTACTGAAGCCAAATGGTGTCAGTCACTGCATTAACAGCTCCTCGATACTCATCCTCATTCGAAGAGAGAGAAATAGCATGATGCTTCTTGCTTTGCCAACAAATGGGGCCCGAACCAAGGTAGAAACTGTAACTTGAAGTAGACTTACGATCATCAAGATTGCTAGCCCAATCAGAGTCTATGTAACCAACCAAGCGAAGCCCTGTGCTTGCTGCATAGTGAATCCCATAGTCATGTGTACCCTGGATGTAATGAAAGATGCGTTTGGCGACTTTCCAATGAAGCTCATGTGGTTCCAGCATGAAGCAGGAAACCATTCCAACCGTACATGAAATATCAGGGCATGTGTGAGTCAAGTAGATGAGACTACCCACAAGATGATGATACAATGTGGCATCAACTGGTGGAGAAGAACACTGAGCCTCAAGCTTAACTCTTGAAAGATAGGGAGTCGGTGCAGGCTTACAATCAGCCATATGAAAGCGTGCAAGTAGATCAAGAGAATACTTGGGCTGTGATAGTGTAATCCTGAAAGGTGACTATGAAATCTCTATCCCGAGAAAGTAGTGCAAAAGACCTAGGTCAGTCCTAGCAAATTTGTCATGCAAGCAGATTTGACCCTACTAATGATGGATGCAGTACTCCCTGTAATGATCAAATCATCAACATAGAGCACACATATCAAGTGAGAGTCACCTTGTCACAAAATGTAGACATTCGGAATGGAATGACACCTGGTGAACCCTGCTCAGAGAAGAAAGGAATCCATCTTGGTGTACCAAGCCCTGAGGGCTTGCTTCAAGCCATAGAGAGATTTCTTTAGTTTGCAAACCAAAGAAGTATCCTGGATGAAACCTTGTGGTTGCTGCATATAAATCTCCTCATCAAGATCACCATGAAGAAAAGCACTCTTCACATCCATCTAATGTACAATCCAACCATGAGCTGCAACAATAGTAAGTGTTAAGCGAATGGAGTTCATCTTGGCTATGGGCACAAAGGTCTCAGCATAGTCAACACTTGGAACCGGAGAGAAACCTTTCACAACAAGTCGAGCCTTATACTTATCCACACTACCATCCACTGCAAAATTGTTTCGATAGATCCACTTACATCAAACCATCTTTCTCCCCTTAGGGAGATGGACTATATCCCATGTGTTGTTCCTCATCAAGGAACTATACTCTTCCTCCATAGCTTGGTCCCACTTAGGAACCCCTGATGCTTCCTGAAATTTCTATGGACCGAAAGTGGTAGTAATGAATGCATGTGGAAGGTCCTGATGCTATGATCAATTCCTCTGTGTATCTGAAGGATCCCCAACAAGAGAACCTACTAATTCAAGTGTCTGTCAAGCCCAACGAGGTCCAGCTAGAAGTGGAGAATGAGGCTCCTCAACTGCAAGTGGATCCTATAGAGGTGTAACCCTGTGAGTCAGAGTTGAAGGAGTCTCGTTGTCTAAATCAGTAGCATCACTATCCACAATGGAGGAAGGTGGAGGAGGTAGAGAGGCTAAGCTAGGAGAGCTTTCCTCAAAGTGAACACTCCTCTCAATAAACACCTCATGTGTCTCAAGATACCTGTGAATCACTGCCGTTGAGAAACCCTAAAGACCTCTTCCAATCGCTGGTGAAATCACTCAAGAAGATATTTGATTGCACTGAATCGCCTTTAATCGCTCTTAATCACTCTGAATCGCTCTGAATGCAAGGTGATAAAAAATGAAGTAGATTCAACCTTTTATCCTCCAAGAAAAACCCTAATCTTTCATTGACACCAATGACTTCCAGTGAAAGATACCGGATCTTGAACAAAACATATCCATGCTGGATAAGCATCTCCAATGTCTAGAACATCTTCTAGAACCTCTTCCCGAGGCATATGCAACATCTTCATGAATTTTTGCCTACCCCTAAGGCATCTACCTCAGTTACCGGATGAGCTTCTTGCTAGGGCAAGGGCAACCTCCTCTATTAGATAAGTAACCGGTGCATTACCATCTGTGATTGATCTTCAGTCTTTTTGACCCTTCTCTGGGTATGATCTTGCTGGATTTCATTAACCTTCTCTTTCCCTTTATCATTTGATCCTCCATTACCAACCGATGGATTTCTTCTTCTACAAAATTTAACAATATATCCAACCTCATTACATGCATAACATATAACATTGTTCTTTTGATTTTCTTTGCTAAAATTGATATAATTGCTTGACCTGCACTGATCAACTATATGTACAAATTTTCCACATGCATAACATTTTACATTCATTCTGCGGTCTTCTATTTTATGTCCATACTTATTACATTTAGAACATTGACTAGGAGCAGAATCAGGGTTCTGATTTGCTCTATTTCTACATTGCCTAGCCATGTGACCAAATTTATTACAAACAAAGCATCTACCATTAAATTTATAAGCATTGAACTGCCTTACCGGTGTCTTATGGTTTTGATATTCATTAGCAGTACCATAACTCTGTCCTTGTTCAAATCCAAGTCCATTGGAATCTCCATTCTGCCTTTATCTCTTTAATAATTCATTTAGCTGTGCTGAACTAATATTGAATTTTTCTTTATACTCACTTGCAACACTTAGATCTTCTCTCAAAATTATCCTTTGTCTCTCAAGCTCTTGTTCATTACTCCAGGATTGTACTAAATCAGTTCTCAACATATCATTCTCATGAACCAACCTACCACATTCTTCAAATTTGTTCTTAAGAGATACAACAAGATTTTCTTCCAGTCTTCAATCTCCTTAGACATTCTCATAGTTATAGCTTGCATTTAATTTCTCATGACCATGTTTTCCTGACTCAACTTCTGACACTGTTCCTTAAGTGCATCTTTCTCTTCATCATCCTGATTTTGCAAAAGTTCCCTCCTCCTAGCTTGAACAAATGACAACCTCTTCTATAGGAAAAGAATGGATTCCTGATCAGAATTCAATTCATTTTGTAGCTTTAAGTTCTTCATTCTTTCAACATCATAATCTTCATGTGCCATCTCAAGTTTCTTTTCCAAACCCATATCCATGGATTCTGGATTCAGGATCTCCCTCAAGCTATTAAAATTCCTCTGAGGCACAAGGCTCTGATACCAATTGTTGGAATCCAAGAACACTGAGATGGGGGGGGGGGTGAGTCAGTGTTCTATTGATATGATCAATTTTAACCTTATTAAAACATGCATAGACCAACTGGTATACAGGTACATATAGAATTGAAAGAAGTAAAACAACCAATAATCCAATCACATAAATGAATACCATAACACACAAAATTATACATGGAAAAGATCAAAGAGGAAAAACCATGGTAGGATTTGTGACCCACAATATCAATCCACTGGCCATATAAAGAGATATTAGAAATATAGGGGCCTGCACTTGTAGGAAGGCTTACAGCCTAAAGCACACCGCTCAATCACTAGAGGAGCCTCATTGACTACATAAAAATCCTGACTTCAATCCAGAGAAATGAATGAACTACTAAGATAGCATCTTCTATGCAAGAATACAGTTCAGGTTAATCTCTATCTGTTATGGTCTGAGACCCTAAACTCTTTACCAGAATACCCCTTACATAAATATCCTCACATACATGATCTCTCTCATATGTTTTGCATCTCCTTCACTATTTCCTTCCTAACACATATTCACATGATATCACATATCAAAATGGTCTAACCTACTGACTTATATAACCTTTATAATTTATCATGCCTTATGTCGTCTTACAAAGATAATTAGAATATCAATATACATGTCGACTAGATAAAATAAATACATGAATATAAAAAATAATTGCTGATGCTGGATCCAGAAGATGTTAGCCTCCAATACCGATAACCTTATTCTAAACCATGTCAGCCTGCATTGCCAGTAACCAAAGAAATCCGTCCATCCTGCTAGTGCCGGTGTTGGTGAAGTGTCTGCTGGTACACAACTGAACCAAAATATGAAGCCGGAACAAGATGCCACGTTGCCATCAATGAAAACATAGTGAAACCAACTAATTGAGTGTCAACTGCCAACACAATATGCACAAGATCCAATAATCCATCTAATGTGTACCTTTTACTCTTGAAAGAAATCCTTGTTTGCTTACCCAGGTGACATTCCTTACATACTAGATAAATAGGTTTAACAATATTAGGAAAATCCTTAACAACTTGAGTAGAAATAATCTTGATCAATGAATCAAAGTTTACATGACACATCCTTGTATGCCACAACCAACTCTCATCTATCTTAGCAATCAAATAACTTTTCTCACTAGCATTCAAAAGGAAAATGTTACCTTCAGTCTTAGTTCTAGATGCAATATCTATACCAGATGCATTCAAGATCTTGCATTTTCCATCTTTGAATTGTAGATCATAACCCTTATCAACCATCTATCCAACTCTTAAAATATTATGCTTCAAACCTTCAACATATAAGACATCATATGTGCTATTCTTACCATCAAGAGAAATAAAACCTTTCCCATGGATTACACAGGGTTTGCCACCTCCAAATATGACTATTCCACCATCATACCTTTCCATACTTAGAAATTTTCTTTTGTCATCGATCATATGATGTGAACAACAACTGTCAATCACCCATCCAACTTTTTTTTCTACCTTATCAGCCAAAACTTTCTCCTTGTAGCATCCTAAAATTGCGACACTTGCAATTTCGACTGCATTTGGGTCTTCACGATGGCGGCACAATGGTGAACCTAAATGAAGACCCCGAAACCTATTTATGACATCAAAATTGCATCTTTTTTGCACCTTGGCCTGATCCTCCTTGCACCCTGCTGTCTTGAGAGGTGGGACCATTGTGCCCAGTGCCTTGGTCCTTCAGGACCATGGCGCCTAGCGCCCTAGTCCCTCAGGACCATGGCGCCCAACGCCCTGGTCCTTGGCCCTATTTTGGGCCCGGTCTCTTATGGGGCATCGGGTCTTTAAGTTTGCAATTTGGAAAACAATGTTTCTAGGTCGGCCTAAGGTCGGAAAAATCAGTCTCCTAACCCTAATTGACAAGTATATAAACTACATTTCCCCTCATGAAAAAAGGAGGAAAAAAATAGATGCGTACAAGAGGTGGAAGCGATAGGCAAACATTAAGACATTCAAGCATTCAAGCATTCCTTCAAGCAATTGAGCATTCTAGGTCTCCATTCAAGGCTAGGTGTTGCATTCAAGACAAGGATTCAACCATTGAAGAGGAGATCACTTACAACCTACAACATACAACATCATTACACCTTCGCATGTAAGAATACAAACATTCTTACAACAAGGTATCAGTACTTGATTACATTACAAACATTTACATTTATAGCATTCTCATTTCTTGGTTAATTCCAAAATCGGGGTTTGACCTGAAGGCAAACCCCTAATCCCTAACCCCCCAATCGTCATCTCTTTTCTGTGTGTAGGTTGCAGGTACATGGCTATAATTGAAGATCTGGAATCCTTGTGCAAAGATGAATAGATCCCCCTTTGTTTCACAAATTTTTTGGAGGACCGTGTGCACTCCGGGCGCCATCGTCCTGTCAACTTTCGCTCAAACTTGCAGGATAGCATCATCTCAACATTTTATTGCTAATTTTAGGTCTGCAGCTTCATCCCGTGTCTCTATCTCTCTCTACAAGCTAATCTTTCTTACTTTCACATACACTCCTAGTTCAATCCTTCTATCTATATTCTTTACAAAAGAGGGTATCTGTAAAGCGAAAAATCGCGAGCGAACCCTAAGTGTTCCCTCCACCACTCCAAAGGGGAAAGGGGGTCACTTAGGATTGTCGGTTTTCACTTAGGGGAGACTTTACATTCAAAAGAGGGGTTGAAACCCACAAGATCCAATCCCACACAATGCAAGATTGGATTCTAAATGAGTTTCAAGGGTTAAGACAGCAAGGCTACCCTCTTTTGTAAAGAATGTAGATAGAAGGATCAAGCTAGGAATGCATAGAAAGTGAGAAAGATTCGCTTATAAATAGAGATAGGGATATAGGATGAAGCTGCGGACCTGGAATTAGTAGTAAAATGTCGAGATGGCGCTGTCCTGCAAATTTGAGCGAAAGTTGACGGACGATGGTGCCCGGCGTGCACACGGTCCTCTGAAAAATCCACGAAACGAAGGGGGATCTATTCATCTCTGCACAAGGATTCTAGATCTTCAATTACAGCCGCGTACCTGCAACCTACAAACAGAAAAGCGAAGATGATTGGGGGGTTAGGGATTAGGGGTTTGCCCTTAGGTCAAACCCCGGTTTTGGAATTAACCAAGAAATGAGAAATGCTGTAAATGTAAATGATTGTAATGTAAAACAAGTACTAGTACCTTGTTGTAAGAATGTTTGTATTCTTACATGCGAAGGTGTAGATGTTGTTGTATGTTGTATGTTGTATGTTGTATGTGGTATGTGATCTCCTCTTCAGTGGTTGAATCCTTGTCTTGAATGCAACACTTAGCCTTGAATGGAGACTTAGAATGATCTATTGCTTGAAGGAATGCTTGAATGCTTGAATGCTTGAATGTTTGAGTATTGCTTCCGCCTTTTTTTACACATATGTCCTTCCTTTTTTCATCTACCCAAAATGGGAGAGGAAATGTAGTTTATATACTTGTCAATTAGGGTTACAAGACTGATTTTTCCGACCTTAGGCCGACCAGGAAAGATTATTTTCCAAATTGCAAACAAAAAGACTCGAAGCCCCAAAAGAGACCGGGCCCAAAAAAGGGCCAGGGACCAGGGTGCTGGGCGCCATGGTCCTGGGGGACCAGGGCGCTGGGCGCCCTGGTCCTGAAGGACCAGGGCGCTGGGCGCTCTGGTCCCACCTCCCAGGATAGCAGGGTGCAAGGAGGATCAGGCCAGGGTGCTGGAAAATGCAGTTTTTGATGTCATGAACAAGTTTCGGGGTCTCCATTCAGGTTCAGTGTTGCGTCACCATCGTGAAGACCCAAATGTAGTTGAAATTGCAAGTGTCACAATTTTAGGACGCTACATTTAGCCCCCACTTTAGCGGGAGTATAAGCGTATGCTCATACTTCCGGTAAAGTACAAGGAAACAACATTGAAAGACTTTCACCACATCAAGGAGGCAAGACACACCAAGCCCCCAGTGGACTAAAGATCTTATGACTTTGATTGACAAAGTAAAAGGGAAGATCACGAGGGAGAACCATGACTGTCAGTAGTAAGGTTCCCTCACTATGAGTCATGCAAGAAAAATACCAAAAATTTTCAAGGCAAAGCTAAGTTCGCCAAGAAATTTTCAAGTATCCTGAAGGGATAGACGGGGTGTATGCCCCCCTACGTTAAAGCAATTGCACATGCCTCAATGGGGGTGATTGCTTTAAGGTAGTGATACACATAAGAAATGAGAAGGGAAAGGAGCACGTTATCGCAAAGATTTAGCCCCCAAGTGTGAGATAAACCCAAGGATAATAGACACAAAACATGAATCATGAGGTGACTTCACTTTCCTTGGGGTCAGTATGCTGTATGATAATTCATGTACATCATATGTATGTATGCATAATTGTTCTTCATTCCCCAATCAAGGAAGGTCACCTAGAAGAAGGGAACACATGTGTCTTTTGAGTCAACATGAGAGAGACCAAAAGAGATCTCAATGCTTTTCATCGTCCTCAAGTAGACAACACTAAGGACAACAAATAGAAGAATGAGAATAACACATAGAAGAAGTAACAAAAGAGAGGAGGAGAGAATCTGCTATGCTAATGAAACTAATCTAGCATGTCATCTACCCCCCGATCTTGTTGATCAATGTTTCGGGAAGGTAGGGAACATGCTAGAGGAGGAACATCCAACACAGCAGATGGAGCTATCACAAGATCCAAACAAGGGCTATTTTCATGTTCCAAGCCACGTTGTTCTTGTCTAGGAGCTAGGATAAGTGCTTTAGAAAATTCGTTAGATAAATGGTTATCAATATCAACAAGTTCATATTCACTATCGGAAGCAAGAGAAGTAACATTTTCATCATGAATAACATTTTCATCTATATCATCATCAAGATTTATAAAAATAGGGTCTTTAACTCACACAAGATCAAGACCATCATGCATCTTATGTTTAGGAGATTTTGGAGAAAATGGAACAATGTTTGTTGAAGGTGTTTTTGGAGATTGCAAAGTTTGAGAAGTAGCTTCTTGAGCCCTAAGACGACGCTTTCATCGGCGTTCACGCGCAGAACGATTTCGTCTAGTCTTAGTAAGAAGTGGAGAAGATTGAGGAGGAGGAATGTTCTCATCCTTATCACTTGGGTGTTTAGGTTGTGGTCTCTTAGGCTGGATAATAGGAGAAGAGGAAGGTCTCTTCTCTCTATAAAAGGAAGGAGGAGGAACTGCTCCATATAGAGGAAGAATATTTGGTTTAGGAAGGAGACCAAGTCCATCATGACGAGGATGTATAGGTCTACTTTTAGGAAGTTTATTAGGCATAGACATAGTCACATCCATAAGGATGGGTTGAGAATCTTCTTGAGGAAAGACATTAGTTTTAACTTTCAAAGGAAGAACTTCCTTCTCAAGAATGATAGGAATATCAAGTCTGGGTGTTCTAGGCTCACTTAGAGATAGGATCATATTTGTTTTCCACTATTGATAAGATTTGAAAAGATGATCACTTCGCGGCAGAAGAGATTGGAATTGTTTAGGCCAAAAATAATCAATAGGAATGCTAGAAGTTCTTTCAGCTAGTTTAAAGAGACTATGATTGACAGTAACAACTTCACCATTATGGGGAAATTTCAAACATTTATGAATAGGAGAAGCAATAGCTTTCATGGAAGATAGCCAAGGATAGCCTAGCTTCACACGAAATTGCTCAGATGAAGGAATAATAGCAAAGTTCACATCAAGGGATTTGTTATGGACTTCAATAGGTAATGTAATAGAACCAATTGCAGGAGAAGAAAATGCATCAAATAATTTCACAATCACATCTGTTTTGTCATAGATCACTTGGTTCAATTGCAAAGTAAAAAGAAATTCTTCAGTAATAACATTAACCATGCACGAAGGATCAATAAGCACTCCACGGCAAGGTGTATTCTTGACTTTTGCAACTATGTGTAAAGGACCATCAGGTGCCCTGATAGTTTCACTAGAATCAAATGTGATGGAAGGTTCTTTAGGGTTTTCTTGCTGCTCTACAAAGTTAATCACATTCGGAGTCAAAGACACAAGACCATCAGATGAGAAAGAGGAATCATTAGTCTCAATCGCATTAGAGGTATGAGAAGGTAATGGATCAGTAAAAATCTGAAGATTTTGGTTAGGAGGAGCTACAGATGTGTTGCCTTTATCATTCACTCCAGAAACAAAGATAGTATTATTATCAATCAAATCTTGAATTTTACCCTTTAAAGCAAAACATTTTTCAGTATCATGTGCAGGTTGATGATGAAATTGACAAAAAGATTTGTTATCAAAATAGGGTGAATTAATCTTTGCAGGATCTATTTGCCTTATAGGAGGAAGAGTAAGCACATTTTGTTCCAATAACTTATTCATAATACTATGCAATGATTCATTCAAAGGAGTAAACTTTCTTTCTTTCTTGAAAAACTTAGAAATAGGAGGCACACCTGATGCTGCATTCACATTGTTGTTGATGATGTTTTCATTGAACTTAACGAACTCTCTATTCGGTTTAAACTTCCCAAATGGTTGTTGACTACTATCACCCTTATCACTCAGAGCCATAGGATGTGATTGTTCCATTTGACTCACAGTCAGTTGATAATTGTGAAGAGTTGCACACAACTGTTGGAAAGAAGTAAACTTAGAAAATAGGAGTTTGTCTCGAATATCTTTTTGTAAATTAGAAATAAAGATTCTTTGAATATCATTGTTAGGCACTGGAAAAGAAATTTGAGCATACAAATGCTTATATCTACCAATGAAATCAGTCACTTTTTCTTTAACACCTTGTTTACAATGCATTAAATCAATCAAAGTAACTTTAGGACTTATATTGTTTTGAAATTGTTGAATGAAAGCATTTGCAAGCTGTTCGAAAGAAGTAATAGAATAAGAAGGCAACGAGCAATACCATTGTAGGGCTTTATCTCTTAATGTTCTAGTAAATAGTTTTGCAAGCAACCTTTGGTCATAAGCAAAATCAGTACATATTGTTTGAAAAGTCTTAACATGTGTTAGAGGATCACCTTTACCATTATAAAGCTCCAAATGCGGGATTTCAACATGTTTAGGAGGGATAGCTCGAACAATGTCAAGAGAAAGTGGGCTTGCAACATCAAATGTGGGCACACTAAACTTAGATTGATTCATAGAGGCAATTTGTTGCTGCAAGGAAGAGACAGTTTGTGCAAGATTGTTAATGGTTGCTTCAGTCGAAGAATTCATATTAGATGTGTTAGATGGAGATGGAGGTGTTATGTTATTGAAAGAAGGTAAAGAGTAAGGTGGCGGGACACTATGATAGTTAGTCATAGGAGATGATTGGAAAGGAGGAACACTACAAGGAGGAATGGAATGGTTGAATGAACTGCCCCCTTGCGTCATGTTCATTTGTGGAGATGTAATAGGAACACTCATTGAAGGAATGAATGAAGAAGTTGGATTAAATGAAGGAAGAGGATTAATTGAAGAGGAAGGATTGCCCCCATGACTGGTGATCATAGGAGGAATGTCTTGTATAGAAGTAGTCATTATGTTTGATGTAAAGGTAGGTATGCTAGTAATAGAAGTTGTCAAAGGAACAGAATGATTGACTTGAGTAGGAGGTTGTGTATAACATAAAGTTTCGGCACAACTCTTCATAGGCATCACATTCGAATCCACAATGTGTGCAATACCACGCAAAATATCAATTCCATTCTTATCACTTTGAAGCATATGTTTTAGACCCTCAATTAAAGGAAGAGCTTGACTATCGGGGTATTCTTGAGACATCCATTGTTGAAAATCGTCAAATTGGTTATCCAATTTTGAAAGTTGTTCTACAGAAACCTCATGGAGAGCTTCTTCATCATTAGGAGGATTAGAGGAATTACCCATGTCCTCGTTAAAAAGGCTATTCAAATTAGGTTCCATCTCCTCAGTAATTAAACCTTGGAAAGACTTAATTCTAAGGCTTCGTCTAACGAGAATAGTGTAAGTAGGGCTTATTGTTGTAAAACTCATGCACTAGGGAGAGAGAGAAGATTTTGAATTTAGAGGTAGCAAATTCCAATAAAATCAGCCAATCTTCTAGATTTAAGCTGTTAAATGCAATCACGACAATCTCCCGAAATTTCAGAAAAAATGTCAGGGACTGTGGCACTCGGAGTGCACACGGTCCTCGCAACTTTTTTCGAAATTTGCAGGAATGAAAGTTATGATGATTTTAGAGCTAATCTGAAAAAATTGAGTGATTTTACGATCGGTAGATAGGCTAAATTAAAGTTGCAATCTCAAAATTGAACCCTACCAAGATTGTTGGAAAATGCAAAATTTGAATTTTGAAAAAGAGAGGGAAAATAAAATTTTGAATTTTATGATTTTAGAGGGAATATCAAAAGCAATGCAAGTTTTGAATTTTAAAAATTGACTCAATTTCATGCAAAATTCAATTTTGAAAGCGGAAATCAAAGTTGTTGTAATTAAACACTTAATTTCAAAAGTCACAAATTGCAAGAATTTGAATAAAGCACTGAAATTTCGAATGAATGCCAACACACTTTTCAGATTTAGGATAGTAAGAAACACAATTTTGACATGTATTTCAATTTCAATAATTTTTGAATGATTAGAAGCCTTAATCCAAGCAATCACTAGACCAACTTTGACTTTAATTTTGAAAGTGTTAGAATTGATGAAATTAGCCAAAATTCTGGATTTTAGCAGAAAAATACAGTAAGATCTTGCTCCCGAAATTTCGGAAAAAATGTCGGGGATGATGGCACTCGGGGTGCACACGGTCCTCGTAACTTTTTTCCAAATTTTCAGGGATGAAAGATATTATGATTTTGTTGCAGAATCCAAAGTTACAGCCGATTTGGAGCTATTTTGATCAGTGAAATTGTCGGTCAAAGGTTGAACAAAGAGGGTTTTAAAAAATTAGGGTTTTGACACCTAACCACTTAATTTTCAAAATTAAAGCACAAATATGAATTGACAATTTGTAATAGAAGGGTAGATCTGAAACAAGCATTAACAATTAAACATTTCACAAGCTCAATTACTAAAAAGAAAATTTAGGGTTTTTATGCAATTAACCTCTAAAATTTGCAAAAGATCAAACATGGAAATGTAATCAAGGCATCCAATTTTCAGATCTAGTCATGAATAATCAGAAAGGATGTTCACGTCGGGTTCACCAAAATGTAAAGCGGAAAATCACGAGCGAACCCTAAGTGTTCCCTCCACCACTCCAAAGAGGAAAGGGGGTCACTTAGGATTGTCGGTTTTCACTTAGGGGAGACTTTACATTCAAAAGAGGGGTTGAAACCCACAAGATCCAATCCCACACAATGCAAGATTGGATTCTAAATGAGTTTCAAGGGTTAAGACATCAAGGCTACCCTCTTTTGTAAAGAATGTAGATAGAAGGATCAAGCTAGGAATGCATAGAAAGTGAGAAAGATTCGCTTATAAACAGAGATAGGGATATAGGATGAAGCTGCGGACCTGGAATTAGTAGTAAAATGTCAAGATGGTGCTATCCTGAAAATTTGAGTGAAAGTTGACGGGACGATGGCGCCCGGCGTGCACACGGTCCTCCGAAAAATCCGCGAAACGAAGGGGGATCTGTTCGTCTCTGCATAAGGATTCCATATCTTCAATTATAGCCGTGTACCTGCAACCTACACACAGAAAAGCAAAGACGATTGGGAGGTTAGGGATTAGGGGTTTTCCCTTAGGTCAAACCCCGGTTTTAGAATTAACCAAGAAATGAGAAATGCTGTAAATGTAAATGATTGTAATGTAAAACAAGTACTAGTACCTTGTTGTAAGAATGTTTGTATTCTTACATGCGAAGGTGTAGAGGTTGTTGTATGTTGTATGTTGTATGTTGTATGTGGTATGTGATCTCGTCTTCAATGGTTGAATCCTTGTCTTGAATGCAACACTTAGCCTTGAATGGAGACTTAGAATGATCAATTGCTTGAAGGAATGCTTGAATGCTTGAATGCTTGAATGTTTGAGTATTGCTTCCGCCTTTTTCTACACATATGTCCTTCCTTTTTTCATCTACCCAAAATGGGAGAAGAAATGTAGTTTATATACTTGTCAATTAGGGTTACAAGACTGATTTTTCCGACCTTAGGCCGACCAGGAAAGATTATTTTCCAAATTGCAAACAAAAAGACCCGAAGCCCCAAAAGAGACCGGGCCCAAAAAAGGGCCACGGACTAGGGCGTTGGGCGCCATGGTCCTGGGGGACCAGGGCGCTGGGCACCCTAGTCCTGAAGGACCAGGGCGCTGGGCGCTCTGGTCCCACCTCCCGGGACAACAGGGTGCAAGGAGGATCAGGCCAGGGTGGTAGAAAATGCAGTTTTTGATGTCATGAACAAGTTTCGGGGTCTCCATTCAGGTTCAGTGTTGCGTTGCCATCGTGAAGACCCAAATGCAGTCGAAATTGCAAGTGTCACAATTTTAGGACGCTATAGTATCCTTGTTGTCTCAACCCTTGAAACTCATTTAGAATTCAATCTTGCATTGTGTGGGATTGGATCTTGTGAGTTTCAACCCCTCTTTGGAATGTAAAGTCTCTCCTAAGTGAAAATCGTCAACCCTAGTGACCTCCTTTCTCTCTCCTTGGAGTAGGGGAACACCTTGGGGTTCGATTTTTTGCTTTACATTTTGGTGAACCCGACGTGAACATCCTAATTCTAATTATTCATGGTTAGATTTGAAAAATTTGCTTCCTTAATTACATTTCCATGTTTGATCTTTTGCAAATTTTAGAGGTTAATTGCATAAAAACCCTAAATTTTCTTTTTAGTAATTGAGCTTGTGAAATGTTTAATTGTTAATGCTTGTTTCAGATCTACCCTTCTATTGCAAATTATCAATTCATATTTGTGCTTTAATTCTGAAATTTAAGTGGTCAAGTGTCAAAACCCTAATTTTTAAAACCCTCTTGATTCAACCTTTGACCGATGATTTCACTGATCAGAAAACCTCCAAATAGACTGTAACTTTGGATCCCACAACAAAATCATAATATCTTTCATCCCTAAAAATTTTGAAAAAAGTTGCGAGGACCGTGTGCACCCCGAGGGCCATTGTCTCGGACTTTTTTCTGAAATTTCGGGAGCTAGATCTTACTGTATTTTTCTGCTAGAATCCAGAATCTTGGCTAATTTCATCAATTCTAACACTTTCAAAATTAAAGTCAAAGTTGGTCTAGTGATTGCTTGGATTAAGGCTTCTAATCATTCAAAAATTGTTGAAATCAAAATTTTGTGTCAAAATTGTGTCTCTTACTGTCCTAAATCTGAAAAGTGTGTTGGCATTCATTCAAAGTTTCAGTGCTTTATTCAAATTTTTGCAATTTGTGACTTTTGAAATTAAGTGTCTAATTGCAACAACTTTGATTTCCGCTTTCAAAATTGAATTCTGCATGAAATTGAGTCAACTTTTAAATTTCAAAGCTTGCATTGCTTTTAGTATTCCCTCTAAAATCATAAAATTCAAAATTTTAGTTTCCCTCTCTTTTTCAAAATTCAAATTTTGCATTTTTCAACAATCTTGGTAGGATTCAATTTTGAGATTGCAACTTTAATTTGGCCTATCGACAGATCGTAAAATCACTCAATTTTTTCAGATTAGCTTTAAAATCATCATAACTTTCATCCCTGAAAATTTCGCAAAAAGTTGCGAGGACCGTGTGCACTCCATTCGCCACGGTCCCTGACATTTTTTTTGAAATTTCGGGAGATTGTCATGATTGCATTTAATAGCTTAAATCTAGAAGATTGGCTGATTTTATTAAAATTTGCTACCTCTAAATTTGAAAATAAATTCAAAATTCAAGATTTCAATTTTCAAGATAACAATTAAAATTAAGTGCTACCCCCTTGGCCCTAATTTTAAATTGTGCCTACCTTTCTTGGAAGTTGTGTTTCCCTCTTCTTTCACCAAGTTCAAAATTGGATAATCATTATTTCATTGTTCAATTTTGCCAACTTTATTTTTCAAAATTCAAAATCTTTTCTCCCTCTCTAGTGCATGAGTTTTACAACAATAAGCCCTACTTACACTATTCCTGTTAGACGAAGCCTTAGAATTAAGTCTTTCCAAATTTTAATTACCGAGGAGATGGAACCTAATTTGAATGGCCATTTTAACGAGGACACGGGTAATTCCTCTAATCCTCTTAATGATGAAGAAGCTCTCCTTGAGGTTTCTGTAGAACAACTTTCAAAATTGGATAACCAATTTGATGATTTTCAGCAATGGATGTCTAAAGAGTACCCCGATAGTCAAGCTCTTTCATTAATTGAGGGTATAAAATGTATGGTTTAAAGTGATAATAATGGAATTGATATTTTGCGTAGTATTGCACACATTGTGGATTCAAATGTGATGCCTATGAAGAGTTGTGCCGAAACTTTAGGTTATATACAACCTCCTACTCAAGTCAATCATTCTATCCCTTTGAAAACTTCTATTGCTAGTATACCCACTTTTACATCAAACATAATGACTACTTCAACACAAGACATTCCACCTATGATCACCAGTCATGGGGGAAATCTTTCTTCTTCAATCAACCCTCTTCCTCCATTCAATCCAACTTCTTCATTCATTCCTTCAATGAGTGTTCCTATTACATCTCCACAAATGAACATGGCGCAAGGGGGAAATTCATTCAACCATTCCATTCCTCCTTGTAGTGCTCCTCTTTTCGAATCATCTCCTATGACTAACCATCATAGTGTCCCACCACCTTACTCTCAATCAATACCTTCTTTCAATAACATAATACCTCCATCACAATCAATACCTTTTTATAATGGTAAAGGGAAAAATTCAAGATTTGATTGATAATAATATTATCTCTGTTTCAGGTGTGAATGATAAAGGTAACACATATGTAGCTCTTCCTAACCAAAATATTAAGATTTTTACTCATCCATTACCTTCTCATACCTCTAATGTGATTGAGACTAATGATTCCTCTTTCTCACCTAATGGTCTTGTGTCTATGACTCCGAATGTGATTAACTTTGTAGAGCAGCAAGAAAACCCTAAAGAACCTTCCATCACATTTAATTCCAGTGAAACTATCAGGGCACCTGATGGTCCTTTATATATAGTTGCAAAAGTCAAGAATACACCTTGCCGTGGAGTGCTTATTGATCCTTCTTGCATGGTTAATGTCATTACTGAAGAATTTCTTTTTATTTTGCAATTGAATCAAGTGATCTATGACAAAACAAATGTGGTTGTGAAATTATTTGATGCATTTTCTTCTCTTGCAATTGGTTCTTATACATTACCTATTGAGGTCCATAACAAATCCCTTGATGTGAGCTTTGCTATTATTCCATCATCCGAACAATTTCATGTGAAGCTAGGCTATCCTTGGCTATCTTCCATGAAAGCTATTGCTTCTCCTTTTCACAAGTGTTTGAAATTTCCCCATAATGGTGAAGTTGTTACTATCAATCATAGTCTCTTTAAACCAGCTGATAGAACTTCTAGCATTCCTATTGATTATTTTTGGCCTAAACAATTCCAATCTCTTCCACCACGAAGTGATCATCTTTTCAAATCTTATCAAAAGTGGAAAAAAGATATGATCCTATCTCTAAGTGAACCTAGAACACCCAAACTTGATATTCCTATCATTCTTGAGAAGGAAGTTCTTCCTTTGAAAGATAAAACTAATGTCTTTCCTCAAGAAGATTCCCAACCCATTCCTATGGATGTGACTATGTCTATGTCTAATAAATTTTCTAAAAGTAGACCTATACCTCCTCATCATGATGGACTTGGTCTCCTTCCTAAACCAAATATTCCTCCTTTATATGGAGCAGTTCCTCCTCCTTCCTCTTATAAAGAGAAGAGACCTTCCTCTTCTCCTATTGTCCAGCCTAAGAGACCACAACCTAAACACCCAAGTGATAAGGATGAGAACATTCCTCCTCCTCAATCTTCTCAACTTCCTACTAAGACTAGACAAAATCGTTCTGCACGTGAACGCCAATGAAAGAACCATCTTAGAGCTCGTGCAACTGCTTCAAAAAATTCACAATCCCCAAAAACACCTTCAGCTAGTATTATTCCATTTTCTCCTCAACCGAAAATTGAGCCAAAATCTCCTAAGCATAAGATGCATGATGGTTTTGATCCTGTGTGAGTTAAAGATCCTATTTTTATAAATCTTGATGATGATATAGATGAAAATGTTACTTCTCTTGCTTCTGATAGTGAATATGAATATGTTGATGTTGATAACCATTTATCTAATGAATTTTCTAAAGCACTTATCCTAGCTCCCAGACAAGAACAACATGGCTTGGAACATGAACATAGCCCTTGTTTGGATCTTGTGATATCTCCATCTGCTATGTTGGATGTTCCTCCTCTAGCGTGTTTCCTGCCTTCTTGAAATATTGATCAGCAAGATTGGGGGGTGGATGACGTGCTAGACTAGTTTCATTAGCATCGCAGATTCTCTCCTCCTCTCTTGATCTCTTTTGTTACTTCTTCTATGTGTTATTCTCATTCTTCTATTTGTTGTCCTTAGTGTTGTCTACTTGAGGATGATGCAAAGCATTGAGATCTCTTTTGGTCTCTCTCATGTTGACTCAAAAGACACATGTGTTCCCTTCTTCTAGGTGACCTTCCTTGATTGGGGAATGAAGAACAATTATGCATACATACATATGATATACATGAATTATCATACAGCATACTGACCCCAAGGAAAGGGAAGTCACCTCATGCTTTGTGTTTTGTGTCTATTATCCTTGGGTTTATCTCACACTTGGGGGCTAAATCTTTGTGATAACGTGCTCCTTTCCCTTCTCATTTCTTATGTGTATCACTACCTTAAAGAAATCACCCCCGATGAGGCATGTGCGATCGCTTTAACGTAGGGGGCATACACTCTTTCCATATCTCTTCAAGATTCCTAAAAGTTTCTTGGTGAACTTAGCTTTGCCTTGAAAATTTTTGGTATTTTTCTTGCATGACTCATAGTGAGGGAACCTTACTACTGACAGTCATGGTTCTCCCTCGTGATCTTCCCTTTTACTTTTTCAATCAAAGTCGTAAGATCCTTAGTCCACTGGGGGCTTGGTGTATCTTGTCTCCTTGACGTGGTGAAAGTCTTTCAATATTGTTTCCTTGTACTTTACCAGAAGTATGGGCGAACGCTTATACTCCTGCTAAAGTGGGGGCTAAATGTAGCACCCTAAAATTGTGACACTTGCAATTTCAACTGCATTTGGGTCTTCACGATGGCGGCACAATGTTGAACCTGAATGGAGGCCCCAAAACCTATTTACGACATCAAAATTGCATCTTTTCTGCACCTTGGCCTGATCCTCCTTGCACCCTGCTGTCCCGGGAGGTGGGACCATGGCGCCCAATGCCCTGGTCCTTCTGGACCATGGTGCCTAGCGCCTTGGTCCCTCAGGACCATGGTGCCCAGTGCCCTGGTCCTTGGCCCTATTTTGGGCCCGGTCTCTTATGGGGCATTGGGTCTTTAAGTTTGCAATTTGGAAAATAATGTTTCTAGGTCGGACTACGGTTAGAAAAATCAGTCTCCTAACCCTAATTGACAAGTATATAAACTACATTTTCCCTCACAAAAAAAGGAGGAAAAAAATAGATGCGTACGAGAGGCAGAAGCGATAGGCAAACATTAAGACATTCAAGCATTCCTTCAAGCAATTGAGCATTCTAGGTCTCCATTCAAGGCTAGGTGTTGCATTCAAGACAAGGATTCAACCATTGAAGAGGAGATCACTTACAACCTACAACATACAACATCATTACACCTTCGCATGTAAGAATACAAACATTCTTACAACAAGGTATCAGTACTTGATTACATTACAAACATTTACATTTACAGCATTCTCATTTCTTGGTTAATTCAAAAACTGGGGTTTGACCTGAAGGCAAACCCCTAATCCCTAACCCCCCAATCGTCCTCTCTTTTCTGTGTGTAGGTTGTAGGTACACGGCTGTAATTGAAGATCTGGAATCCTTGTGTAGAGACGAATAGATCCCCCTTCGTTTTGCAGGTTTTTTGGAGGACCGTGTGCACTCCGGGCACCATCGTCCCATCAACTTTCGCTCAAACTTGCAGGACAACATTGTCTCAACATTTAACTGCTAATTTCAGGTCTGCAGCTTCATCCCATGTCTCTATCTCTATCTACAAGCTAATCTTTCTTACTTTCACATACACTCCTAGTTCAATCCTTCTATCTACATTCTTTACAAAAGAGGGTATCCTTGTTGTCTCAACCCTTGAAACTCATTTAGAATTCAATCTTGCATTGTGTGGGATTGGATCTTGTGAGTTTCAACCCCTCTTTTGAATGCAAAGTCTCTCCTAAGTGAAAACCGTCAACCCTAGTGACGTCCTTTCTCTCTCCTTGGAGTGGGGGAACACCTTAGGGTTCGATTTTTCATTTACACTCCTCAACTAAGCAGCTAGTGGAATCAATAGGCACAAGAATATCTTCTTTAATGGCAATAGAAACAACTTCATCTTCTTCCGATTCTTCATCTATAACACCTTCATCTACAATATAATAATAGTTCTTCTAGTTCCTAAACTTTTAGTTAGACTTATAAGGATTATCATACTTCTCATGCTTCTCATATCTATCATTCCTATCAAACTTATCAAACTTATAGTGTCTATCATACTTAGTCATTCTCTTCGGACATCTAGAAGCAAAATGTCCTATCTTATTACAAGAAAAACATTTTAAGGGAAACTTTCCATCATACTTACCGACACCTTTAGGAAATCTCTAGGCAATCAATGCTTCAATCTCATCAAGCTCTCTTTCTTTCTCTTCTATCTCTCTCCTTTCTCTTTCATATCTAAATATCCTGCACTCATTAGGATCATATTTCTACTTACCAGACACAGATGTTGATGCTTTGAATGTTGTCTCAGACTTTCCATGTGATTCACAAAATTCACTCAGCTCAAATGAAACAAGTTTTCCAACTAATACATCCCTTATCATAGTCGTTACACTTCGAATCTTATCAATAGTAGCAACCTTATGCTTATAGGTAGGAGGCAAATATCTTTGCACCTTAGAAACAATCTCATCTTCTTCAATCTTTCCACTAATAGATCTGATACCAATGACAAGCTCATTCACCTTAGCCATATATGAATGTATATTCTCATCATCTCCCATCTTCAATGTCTCATATTTCCCTACCAAACTCTACAACTTAGCCACTTTCACTTGACTATCACCTTCATATAGGATCTCAAGCTTCACCGAGATCTCATGTGTGGTCTGAAGATCCATAACATTTGTCATTTCAAAATCAGTTAGGGAATTGAGTAATGCTTCTGTTACTCTGATGTTATATTCAACTTCCTTAATCTCATCAGGAGTGGAAGGTCCATTCTAAGGAACAACATAAGTGTTCTTAGTAATCTTCCCATAATCTTCTCCAAGACATTTCAAATGCACCTCCATCCATTTCTTCCACACAGCGTAGTTACTTCCATGAAACCTCAGACTTTCCTTCTTGAAAAGAATATTGTGACCTACCATCTGGGATCTCCTCAAGAGATTAAGCTTCTACTGGAGGATCTATCTCTGATACCAATTGTTGGCAACAATCAAGAAGGAAGTGTTCACATTTGGCATAATTGATGCAGGTGATGTAGTTGAAGATGGATGATTGAACCGGTAGAGGATACAAGACCGAGATTTTGTGATTAAATGACTTGATCAGTTATTTGTGTTGTCATTGATGACACCTAATGTCAAATGATGATTAATAATGTTCCTAATGTTTTGGTTTTTCATCTACATGATTTGGTTTACTAGAGAAAGGGTTTACCAACAAAGAACAAAAGATTGTGAATTAGGACTTTAACCAGTAAAGCAGAGATGTTTTTCTTGAATCGGGTGATCAGTGACGATTGGTAATTTAAGGTTTGGAATGTGAATTTGTATCATGAAAAAGAGTATCTGACCAAAACCAAAATTTGTGATGACTACCAAAAGACTTGTTTCAAATTTTTGATGAAGTTTCTCTAGGGTTTTAGTAGGGTTTATGTTAGCAATTTGGAGGAATTGATTATGTGTTGCATTGATGTTTTGTCATTGATGTCAACACTAGCTGCTTTGGCTATTTACCGGTATCTATTTGGTCCCAGTAGGATGTTTGGTTTCTGGTTGGTATGCTCATGTTGATCTAGTATACTCTGGTATGTTTTGGCTTATGGAATTGGCTTAGATCGGCTACTCATGCTATTCAAATATATGTTCAGTTAGTTGGTTTTGATCTAGTGATCAAATGCTATCCTATTTTCTAGTAACCTTGGTTTATTGATCCGGTGAGGGTTTCACTGGCATATCTCTGTTGAAGATCTTTTGATGTTATGCATAAGTGGTGTTGGTGCAGCTTCTAGTAGGTTCTTAGGATGCTCATAGTTATCATGTTCATGTTCCTTTTGATCGGTGGTGTTGCATTTAGCATTGGACCTATTCTATGCTATCTAGGTTATGGACCGACTTAATGTAACCTATTGATTGGTCTTCTCGATGTGTTTTTGGGATGACTTATGGGTTGGATGATATTTGTTTGGCCTTATGTCGACATGTTTTATAATTATGTAATTGGTTTATTGTCTGGTGGCCGACCTATTTGTTTATTGTCTAGGTTTTGTATATATATGTATGATCTCATTGTAGATCAATGAATGAATGTAGGAATGAAATGGTGTGCAAGTGGATAATGTAATAATCATTCATGCAGAGGATTTGGTCGATCATAAGTGATTGAGTTGGGTTTATGTAAGAGGATTAAGTCCTCCTAAATTGAGCTTAACCGAAACTGTACTTAGGCATAGGAGATGCTCTAGGCTATTGGCCTTCCTGCAAGCCCCTCATTCGTAATCACATACTTTAGAAGTATTATTTGACTATGGGTAGGCTTCCCACAGTGGTTTTTCCCTTTATCAAGTTTTCCATGTACAAATATTGGTGTCATGTGGATGGTATCTTTTCTTTAATTGTTGGTTGTGCTTAATTGGTATATCTATTATTCTGGTTATAAGTTTATGTATTCCGGTATTGATCTTATGGGTTTCGGTATTAAAAGTTTAATTGCTCAAGGTTCCGAGAATCTGGTGACAACTGATTCACCCCCCTCTTAGTTGTCCTCCAGTTATTTGAACTGTCTAACAATTGGTATCAACACTCTGGTCCTCTCTATAGAAGCTTAACCACTTGAGGAAGGTCCTATGGAATCTAATAGTTCAAGTTCATCTAGCTCATTTGTAGTTGTCTTTCAGAGAGAAATTCATAGGCTTGATGGAACAAATTACAGAGTATGGAAGATTTAGATGGTGACTCATCTGAGATGTCTTGGTAAGAAAATCTGGGAGATCAGTGAGAATGGTGTAACCCCTTTTGATCCGACATCTGGCAATCCTCCTCCAACAAACTTGGATAAGGAGCTTGAGAATTATTGTAGATCTAGAGAAGCCCTCTTGTGTGCACTTTCTGACCAACAAATAATGGGATTGACTGACAAATCAACAACAAAAGCTATATGGGACAAGTTGGAGACTCTAAATGAAGGTGACCCTACTATTAAGATTGCTAAACTTGATGGTTACTGAGTGAGATATGGGAATTTGAAGATGGAAGAAGATGAAAGGATTACTGCATTTATGGAAAGGGTAAATGAAATTGTCATGGAGATTCAATATTGTGGTGGATCTCTGAGTGAAGATGAAATAGTTTCTAAAGTTATAAGATCTTTATCATTGGCTTATAAGATGAAGGCTACTGCAATTAATGAATTGAGAACAATGGAAAATACTTATGTCAATAGGGATACCTTGGTTGGAAAATTATTTGCTTTTGAGCTTGAAGAATTTGGATCTTCTGGAGCTATGAAGTCTAAATTTTCTTTTCATGCATTTACATCATCAACCAACAAGAAATATTGGAAAGCTTTGTATGAAAAGGAATTAGAAGATATGAAGAGGGAAGATGAAGAATTTGAGCAGCTTGAAGCCCTATTTGCTAGAAGAGTACCTAAAGGACCGGTAGGAAGTAAGTATGAAGGAAAATCACCCTTTAAATGTTTTGCATGTAATAAGATAGGTCATTTTGCATCTAGATGTCCTAAAAGGAATTCAAGATTTGAAGAAAGAGCTAGAAGATCTTTTAAGCCTAACCATGAATATCAGAACAAGCATAAGTACAAGAGAAACAAAGAAAAATCATGTTACTTCACTAATGAGGAAGGTGTGGCTAATTTTGATGATGAACCAACACAAGACTCTGCTAGTGGTCCCATCAATGGAAAGGAATGGGTATTCTTGGCTATCAAGGAAGATGACCCGACACTGGAAGAGAATGTACCTGAAGAAAAGGCCCTTGGTGCTAAAATTGAAGATAACGATGAATGGGTAATTGATAATGGATGTTCACATCATAGGACTGGAGATAAAAGGAAGTTTCTATCTTTGCAAGAATTTGATGGCAGTATGGTTAGATTTGGAGATGAAAAAGCTTGCATGATCAAAGGAAGAGGAACTATATCATTAGATGGTAAGCACAATACTGATAATGTTTTTTTATGTTGAAGGTTTAAGGCATAACATTTTGAGTGTAGGATAGTTGGTGGATAAGGTATTTCAATTACAATTCAAGGATGGAAAATGCAAGATCATTAATCGATCTGGATTGGAGATTGCAACCCATACTTAGACAAAAGGTAATATATTTCATTTGAATTCTGGTGAGAAGACATGTTTGATGACACAAATTGATGAGAGTTGGCTTCAACACAAAAGGCTATGTCTTGTGAATTTTGATTGCATGGTAAAGATCAGTTCAACTAAGACAGTTAGAGATATACCTAAGATTGTGAAGCACTATAATCCAGTATGTAAAGAATGTCAAATGGGAATATAGGTCAAAACCTCTTTTAAGAGTATACAAGACAAATCTAATGAAGTTCTTGATCATATTCATACTAATTTGTGTGGTCCTGCTAGAATAAAAAGTTTTCAAGGTGATAGATATTTTATGCTAATCATTGATGATTATTCTAGAATGATGGTTACTTTTCTAAGGGAGAAATCTGATTCTTTTGAAAAGTTTAAAATATTTAAAGCTAAGGTTGAAATTGAGAGAAGATTGAAGATTGAAAGTGCTTAAGGTCAGATCATGGTGGAGAATCTACTTCCGGTGAGTTTAACAACTTTTGTGAGAAGCATGGCATAAGGAGACAATTTTCTGCTCCCCAGACACCTCAGCAAAATGGAGTTGTGGAAAGGAAGAACAAAACTATCTTGGATACTGCTAGAACCATGATGATGGAATCTAATCTACCTCATATCTACTGGAGTGAAGCAGTGAGCACATCCGTTTATACATTCAACATAATTCATATTAAAGGAATAACTGGTAAGACACCTTATGGATTATGGTTTGGTAATACACCTAGAATTAAGTACTTCAAAATTTTTGGTAGTAAATGTTATATCAAGAGAGATGATTTCATTGGCAACTTTGATCCTAGATGTGATGAAGGACTATTTCTTGGTTATTCTAATGAAAGAAAAGCATATATATGTTATCAAAAAAGATTGTAGAGAATTATGGAGAGCACTAATGTCAAGGTGGATGAGATGAATAGAAGTCAAATAAGAATTTATGAGCAAGAATCGACAGTGGAAACAATCAGAATTGAACCGGTAACACCTTTACTAGAACAAAATGCTGAACCAGTTACTCCAATAGTATTAGAAAATTCAACAGTAACTGAAGATCAGGGAAGAGAAACAGAGAATCAAAAGACTCCTAGACATGTAAGGTTGAATCATTCAGAAGATCAGATCATCGGGGATAAGAACAAAGGAGTGATGACAAGAAGAAGATTGGTAGTTGATGAGGTATGTTTAATTTCTCAAGTTGAACTGGTATCAATAACTGAAGCATGTAAAGATGAATGTTGGATGAAAGCTATGGAAGAAGAATTATATCAGATAGAGAAGAATAACACATGGATTTTAGTTCCCTGACCTAAAAATAAGATTATTATTTGAACTAAAAGGCTTTTTAGGAATAAAATAAATGAAGATGGACAAGTTGTGAGGAATGAAGCTAGATTGGGTTGTAAAGGATATTTTCAGAAGGAAGGAATTGATTATGGATATACATTTGCACCTATAGCTAGGATTGAAGCTGTAAGATTATTTCTTGCCTATGCTACACATAAAAGATATAAGGTTTATCATATGGATGTTGAGTGTGCTTTTCTGAATGGGGATTTTGATGAGGAAGTTTATATTGAGCAACCTAATGGATTTTCACTTCCAGATGATAAAAACATGGTTTGCAGGTTAAAGAAAGCTATATATGGATTGAAACATGCACCTAGAGCTTGGTATGCAAGGTTGGACAATATCTTTTGAAACTTGATTTCACTAAAGGTAATGCTGAGAGTAATCTATATTATAAAGCACTGATGACGATATACTCATTATTGAGGTCTTTGTTGATGACATAATTTTTGTAGGTAAGGATAAGTTGTGCATGGAATTTTCTAAAAATATGGAGAATGAATTTGAAATGTCTATGATTGGGGAAATGAAATTTTTCTTAGGTTTGTAGATTGCTTAGACTGATAAATGTATTTTCATCTGTCAAACTAAGTATGCTAGGGAGTTGTTGAAGAAGTTTGGTCTTGAAAACTCTAAACCGGTTAGTACTCCTATGGTTACAGGTGATAAATTGTCAAAGAAAGATGAATCTGAATAGGTAAATACTACAAGATACAAGTCTATGATTTGAGGTCTGCTATATTTGACTCATACTAGACCAGATATAATGAATGTAGTTTGAATTGCAATAAGATATCAAAGTGATCCTAGAGATAATCATGAGAGTGCGGTGAAAAAGATTTTTAGATACTTACAAGGTACATCTGGATAAGGTTTGTGGTATCCTAAAGATGTTGACTTTACTTTATGTGCATATATAGATGTAGATTGGGCAAGTGATGTTGATGACTGGAAGAGTACTTTTGATGGAGCTTTCTTTCTTGGAAAGAAACTTATTTCATGGATCAACAAGAAATAGTCATGTACTTGTTTATCTACTGCTGAAGCTACGTATGTTTTTGCTGCTACTAACTGTACACAAGTTCTATGGATGAAGGAAACGTTGAAGGACATAAAACTGCATTGCAATAGACCTGTAGTTATTCACTGTGATAACTCTTGTGCTATAGATATATGAAAGAATGCAGTATTCCACTCTATGATAAAGCATATATCTATCAAGTATAACTTTTTGAAGGAGAAGGTGGAAGAAAATGAAGTTAGATTGGTTTATGTGAACACTAAAGAGAATATTGCAGACGTCTTCACTAAACCTTTGCCTAAAGAATCATTTGGGTACCTCAGAGACAGATTAGGGGTTTCTGCCCCTCTAATAGAAACCTAATTGATGCTATTTGGCATCAGTCTGGTATGCATTATCAGATCTATTATTCATTCCAGATTGATGTGGTGATGCTACTACTTAGGGGGTGTAGTTAGTCTTGAGATTCAGTGATTTATGATTTTGCTTTGATATTTATGTCAGATCCTTGGCATTGATGTCAAAGGGGGAGAGATATTCATGTGAAAAACTTAAGGAGTTATATACATTAGGGGGAGAAATTTGTAGAACTTAACTGAGATATCATCTACAGGGAGAGTATGGATCGAAATTTTATTGCTATATTCTTGTGTGGGAGATTTGTTTGGCATTTCTTGGCACTTGGATGCTTTTCACATCTAGTGTTGCCATCAATGCCAAAGGAGGAGGATGCTGGCAATTTGGAGGAATTGATTATGTGTTGCATTGATGTTTTGTCATTGATGTCAACACTAGCTTCTTTGGTTGTTTACTAGTATCTGTTTGGTCATGGTAGGATGTTTGGTTTCTAGTTGGTATGATCATGTTGATCCGGTATACTTAGATATGTTTTGGCTTATAGAATTGGCTTAGATATGCTACTCATGCTATTTAGATATATGTTCAGTCAGTTGGTTTTGATCTGGTGATCGGATGCTATCTTATTTGCTGGTAACCTTGGTTTATTGATCCGGTGAGGGTTTCACCGACAAAGATTTGTTGAAGATATTTTAATGTTATGCATAAGTAGTGTTGGTGTGGCTTCTAGTAGGTTCTCAAGTTGCCGATAGTTATCATGTTCGTGTTCTAGGTGATCGGTGGTGTTGCATTTAGCACCAGACCTATCCTATGCTATCTACATTATGGACTGACTTAATGTAACATGTTGATTGGTCTTCTTGATGTATTTCCAGGATGACTTATGGGTTGGATGATATTTGTTTGGCTTGAGTCTGACATTTTTTATAATTATGTAATTGATTTATTGTGTGGTGACTGACCTATTTGTTTATGGTCTAGGTTTTGTATATATATATATGTATGATCTCATTGTAGATCGATAAATGAATGTAGGAATGAAAGGGTTTGCAAGCAAATAATGTAATAATCGTTCATGCAAAGGATTTGGTTGATCATAGGTGATCGAGTTGGGTTTATTTAAGAGGATTAAGTCCTCCAATATTGAGATTAACCAAAACTATACTCAAGCATAGGAGATGCTATTATTGCAGTTCATTCTTCCTTCCAGATTGTAGTCTGGTTTTCTTATGTAGTCAGTGAGACTCTCTTTGTAATGAGCAATGTGTTCTAGTCTATTGGCCTTCCTACAAGTGTAGGCCCCTCATTTGTAATCATATACTTACTGCAGAAGTATTATCTGACTATGGGTAGGCTTCCCACCATGGTTTTTCCCTTTACCGGGTTTTCCATGTACAAATATTGGTGTCATGTGGATGGTATCTTTTCTCTAATTGTTGGTTATGCTTAATTGGTATATCTGTTATTCCGGTTATTGGTTTATGTATTCCAGTATTGATCTTATGGGTTCTAGTATTAAAGTTTTAATTGATTAAGGTTCCGGTAATCTGGTGACAACTGATTCACCCCCCTCTCAGTTGTCCTCCAGTTATTTGGACTGTCTAATAGTTTAAGAACCAGAGAAGAAATCATCAAACTGATAAATATTTTTGATATGGCGGTGATCAATGACGAGACTACATGAAGTTGGTAAACCCGCGTGAATGATTTGATTGCTTTTTTTGCGCGATTCAAGGAAGAATTTCTTGAGATATAACAAAACTCTTAGTGGAGTCTTTTGAGGTTTTGACTTTGGTACAAATCAGATTTTTGTGATGGGTTTCGATCAACCAATGATGGATATTGCATTGTAATTTGATGTAATGATCTGTATATTGATTTGAGATGATCTCTTATGATATTTATTGTAATTTCATGATGTAATTAGGGTTTAGTGGCTAACCTAGTTGACATGGCTATTTAGGATGACACAGTTGATGTTAATTGTGTCGGTGGTCTTATAAGAATGTGTTGAGCCATCCAAGAGAAGTGTGAGATTTGCCTGAGAGTTGCAGAGTTTTTACCATAATTGGATCTGATTCAACAAGCTAAGAAGTACAAGTAACATATCACTTTTTACTATTGTTCCCTAATAGTTGTAGTAGGTTAAATCCCTTAACGGGGTAGGTCCTAATAGGTCTTAAACATTTAAGTCCCCTAATAGGGAAGCTCTCAAAAAGAGTGGTAAATCCTTTCATGAGGTTGACCCTAACAGGTCATCAAGCTCCTAACTGGGCTGCTAGGCAAATCCCTTAACCAAGTGACTCCTAACAGGGTGTATTGTAAGCTCCTAACATGGCGTACTTCAAAAGAGTACAAATTATTGTAGGTACCAACTCCCACTGTGCTTTTTCCCATGCGGGTTTCCACATCAAAAAAAATTTGTTGTTCATGTGTGGAATACTTTTCATGTGTTGTTCTTGTTTATGTTTCATTTTATGCACTATTTTTTATTACTGATTTTGATAGTTTATCAGAGGTTTACCAAAGGTTACCAGTACTGATAAAAGTTACTAGAGAAAGTGTTTGATCTGTTAAATGAGGTTAATGAGTTGGTAAATAATTAGATTTATATGACTGCTTAAGTGGTGGAAGAATTGATAGATGTGGTAAATTATTTGATTAATGAATTTGTAGAAGTGCCAAATGAAGTGGTAGATATGATAACCGAGTTAGTTTATATGGTAAATGATTTCAGATTTATTACAAGTTTGATATGGGATTGAAGTTTCAATTTGTGTTAATACTAATTCACCCCCACTCTCAGCATTAACCAGATCCTCATAAAATTAACAGGAAGACTGAGAGGGGGGGGGGGGCTGAATCAGTCTTCACTGGATGCACACAAATTAAACTTCTAAAACATAAACTAATAAACCACAACAATGATAGATAACCAAAGAAAAAACAAAACACATAACACTAAGATTTTGATGTGGAAAATTAGGTTAAGGGAAAAACCACGGTGGGAACCTACCCAAAATAAGATCGGAAGGCTACAACCCTCAGTGAAGTCTCATTGACTTACAAAAATTATTCGGACTACAATCCAAAAGAAATGAACTGCAATAATAGCATCTACAAATGCTTCATGACAATTTCGATTAAGCACAATTGTCTATCTTGAAAACCAAACTCACCACAACACTTCTCTGAATGATATATCCTTGTTCACACATTTACCTCTCTCTGATAATGTAGACACAACACTGACACCAAAATTACATAAGTATATCACCTATATATACAAATCATCAACCTTGACAACAAGGTTAGCTAAACCCTCAACTCTCAACTCATGATTATAAAAATTACATTACACAATACAAAGATCGACCACTAGACCAATATTATGATTTACACTGCATAACATGGACCTAATTCAAATTCCCAAATGATTACATCCACCAAAAATTATGCCAAGGTCAACCGCAACACTCTACACCACTGGAAATATGCATTACACACAAACAATCACCGATTCAAAGAAATCACCAAAAAATTGCACAATGATCAATGCGGATCGCTAAAACAAATAGGACACGACTAGGAAACACCATCAAACACATTAGAATCATCTGAAACAGCTTCACCATCATCTCTTTTCAAATCTTCATATGTCAACATCTCAAGACTCAAGAGCACAACTAATCAACAACTGTCACTAAGAAAGATAACTTGCAGTGCACCAAATCACAAACCATCTGAAATAAAGATACACAAGATCATCCCAAATGATAATCCAAAGTCTCAACACAAGATATGATCACACTAGAATATTCCAGAGGGAATATCGGATATTGCAAAATAGTGATCAACAAAACCAAATTACAACACCAGACCAAAAACCTTTTCCAAACTCACAGGAATAACTCATAGGAATATGTTGAAATCAATGACAACAATGTATCCTAGTAGCAGCAATGAACAACCAAATCAAACAATCTCCCTAGATAATCCAACATTAGGTTCATGCCTCTTTTAATGTAATTGTCCCTAAGTCTAAATATTAGCGGTTTCATACATCTAATGGTGGAAACCCTAGTATTTTTCACCATTACATTTTGGCGAACCCGACATCTTACACTTTAATTTTCTGATTTTTATGTTCTCAGATCTAAGTGTTGATGCATTTCAAATTCAAATTTACATTTTCAAGTTTAATTTCCAATTTAATTTTAAAAATTTCAAGGTTAAATTCTCAAAAATCCTAATTTTTTATTTCTAAAATTGAGCTTGTGGGTTGTCTAAATTGGATTTATTATTTTAGATCTGATTGTTGATTCAATTTAAAGTTCATATTTTCCCTCTTAGATCTCATTTTCAAATTGAATTACATAAATTTAGTGGTTGAATATACAAAAACCCTAGTTTATAATTATAAAGATTTACATGTGGATTGCATAAATTTTCAAATCAATTTTTAGAACTGATATTTATGACATGCTATGCACTAGATGCATTCATATTTCAAATTCATAGATCAAATTGCTTAATTAATTGGTTGATTAATCACTTTTAGAAAAGTTTGCATTTTTTAATCACAATTTTCAATTTCAAAGTCAAATTTCCCCCCTTTGTGCATGAGTTTTACTACTATTTGTCCTACCTATAATATTCCCATGAGAAGAAGTTGTAGAATTAAGGCTTCCCAAGGTTTAATTACTAAGGATAGGGAACCTAATTTGGATAACTTGTTTCATGAGAATGTTGGTGGATCTTTTATTCCAACAATTGATGTCATTTATCCCCATTCTTTACACAATTATCATGATGAGGGTGAGTCACTAGCTAGGATTTCTATTGATAAATTACATAATATTGACAACAAATTTAAAAATCTTCAACAATGGATGAGTCAACAATACTCGGAAAGTGAGGCAAACCCATTGATTGAAGGATTAAATAGAATGGATCAAAGGGATAAAGTTGGCATTGATTTGTTGCATGGATTTGCTCATATTATCGACACTAATATCATGCGTACGAAAAGTTGTGCTGAAGTCCTTGGTTACAATCAAGCACCAAATCAAGTTAATCAGTCTATTCCTATGGCTACATCTATGCCTAGTGTGCCTACTTTCACTACCACTATCATGGCTACTTCCACACAAAATGTTAATTATATACATGTTAGTCAAGGGAGAAAAATTGATAATAAAAAATATTTCATACCTCCTTCTGTAAGTCTTCCATTTGTAATCCAATCATCTCCCATACCTACATACCATAGTGTTTCACTTCCTCACTCTCAATATCTACATTCATTTAACAATGTTACTCCTCCATCCCAATCCAATATGTCTAATTTCAATCCATCCACATAAGCAACCATCAATATCTTAAACCAATCCATTTCATCCTTACAACAACAAATAACTTCTATGAACTAGTCCAAGTTTAATGTGCCCACATTTGATGTGGTGAGCCCATTATCCAATGATGTATATATATATGTGTGTATACACACACACATACGTATATGTATACATACATATATACATACATATATATACATATATACATATAAACATACATACATACATACATACATATATACATATATACATATATACATACATATATACATATATATACATATATACATATATATATATATATATACACATACGTATACATATACATACATATATACATATATATACATATACATACACACATACGTATATGTATACACACACACATATGTATACGTATACATACATATATATTAATAATCTATTAGGATATCACTTGTTACTAGAGTCATTATCATTTAGAACATATATACTTCAAAAGTTATCATTTTCTCAATTTCGATTAATAATATCATAGCATTTAAATAGTGACTAGTCTATACAAAGGCTTGATAAAATAATTGTGTTGAAATTATTTATTTAATATATGAAGTTAGAAAGTTTAAGATATAACAACAATATATTGATTATTCAAATATTTGATTGTCAAAATTTAATAAAAAAATTATTTATTAGTATATTTCACACTATTTATTTTGTCTTCTTTTTTTAAGATCTCCCACCAACGAAAATGCCATAAATCCATGCCTCCGATTATTTTTAAGAGAACTATTCATGTATTCCTTGATTCAGGCCATAGATACACTTATAGTTTTATTTCTTGGATTAAATTTAAGTTAGAATTCAAGCATGCTAACCAAGCCTAAGGGACCTTTTAGTTTTTAACATATTGTATTTTTTCCCAAGAACTTTATAAAATTGGGGTTAGGTATCTTAAAATTGACTAGAAGGACTAGAAATGTACCTTCCTAGATACATATTTCTAGAATTATATATTATATGTGATTGTTCCCCATCTTCTTATTATAAATTAGCTAACTCGTTAATAGTAACTTCAATCCTCTATTAGGTCTACCGTAATTGGTCCTAGTGTATTTATTTAGCTTTTCCAAAACTGGCACACTTTGTTTGGTTTATTTTTTTATCAAGCTCTTCCTTTGGATGACCATTTGGCTCACAGGGGTATTTTCAATCACTATTGCCAATTCTATAGATCTAGACAAAGAACCTCAAGCACTTTTGCTAGTTTTTTCTAGAGCTTAGGAAGCTAGGAATTCGATTTTTAATTTTTTTGGCCTTTTATACTTGCACCTTTTACTTGGTATATGTATTTGATAAGAGATTGACCTTATCTCCCACTTAAGTATACTTGCATTTGACATTCTTTTAAGACAACAATTCTCTTTAGTATTTGGAATTATAGAAATTTAGACATTGTCTCTTTTTTTAAGATGATATTTATTTTTCCTTATACAACAAAGGCATAATTTTCTATAACATGCTTATGTAAATTCAAGAGAAATCTAGTAAATTTTTACTTGAAGTTGCTCATTTTTAAAAGCTATTATATGATTAGGTGAATACCCCTTGCACTATTCCTAGAGTTTCATTGGAGCCCTCTTCTCTCTTGAGGGTATTAGTATGGACAAGGCCATTTTAGTATGTCATAGAGGTTCTCACATTTGTGGCTCTTAGCCTCAATGTTGTAGAGATAATGATATAAAAATGGATGGATCTATCCTTCCAAGCCATCTTTTTCTTCTTCTCATAGGTTTGGGGGTTCTCTTGGCTAGCCTAAAGATAGAAAATTGTCCCACTTGGATTTGGCCATATCTCTATTCTGTGGCCAACAATCCTTGGCTAGAACTCCTAAAGAAGAAAGTTCTCTCGCTAATTTGGGTGAATTGAAGATTCTATCCTAAAGAGATTTTGGCAAATCCTAATGATAAGGACCTCTTTATTTTAAGCTTTAGTTTCTTAGATTTTTCTTGGTTTGGACATATTTGTTCATATTTTTAAGACCAATTTCAATTAGAATTTGTGGGCGTACCTTTATATTGAACTCCTCTTTGTGTTTCAAATTCTACAATTTTTCTTTATTATATAATATTAAATAGAAAGTGTTCATTAAAAATTGCATATGTCAATTACTCTTACATGTATCATAATTATTTTTTATTAGTTTGGTTTTTTATGATTTGTTGTCCCCTAGATGTTGCTAAATCATATAAATATTTTAATTTTGATAATTATATTTTCTATTAAAAATATGCTATAAGCTATGTGATCAAATACAATAATGCATTATTGCATGGTGTAGCAATAAACAAAAAGTAATTACATTCTCATCTATATATGAAAAGAAATATAAGACGTAATTAAACAAATTACACAAAAGAGGAAACATGTTGTACAAATACTTGACAACACTCCTATGAATAGTTTTTCCTTCGAGGAATGACTGAACACTTATTTGCATGAATCAATATCATGCTCTTTAATTTAAAGACATCCAATGCATTCATTTATCCATCTAATATCTCTAATCATTTATAGATATATCATTCATATAACAACTTCAGAGGGTCACGCCTGTTTATAGAGAGAAGCCAAGACTACTCTCCAAGCTAGGGAAAGAGCAACTGTGCAAGCATGGCTGTTTCGTTGTAATAACTTCAAAACGCGTTGATAGATTTTTATTTTTAAACCCACATCATTTATGTTAATCAATTCTTATTTTGTGGGTTTAAAGACATTTTAAGTAGGCAAGAGTAATTCTCACTGTTTTTCTTCTCAAAAACATGGAAGGAACCCTCTAAAATAAATGGAATTGTATTGTCCGTTTACATTTGCTCATGGGACGACATTTTGTATGTCCGTGTTCATGTAGTTGGTTTTCTATTTGCTTACTAATAAACCGTTCAGCCTTTGCAACGTTTGACAGGTTTCTTTGTATACGTCGGCCATGTAAAGAGAAAAAAATGGTAGAAAGAGTATCATCCAAGCTATGGTGATTTGTGTGGATGGAGCAAATCTCCTTCCTTGAAAGCTCTTCATTCCATTAAAAATTTGAGAGACGCGTAGAAGATTTCTTATGTTGGAAAATAATTTCACCCTCTTCACAATCTTAGATCTGAAAGAAGGAAGAGTGGAATGAATTCCTGTGCTCTTGAATGCATTCTGTATAAATTACAATAAAGCTTTGAGCATAAGGGTAGATTTCTATTTTACCTAACACCAGCGGGTTTTAGTCTTCAAAGATACAAGAGTGTAGCGTAGGAAGAGAAGGCCATGGATAGTTGAATCTGTCAATAAGTACTAGCTTTTCAAAATATGAAATGTAGTCCAAAGACTCCTTACCCAAAACCATCTCCAGAATAGAGGAGGCATAGTGGATGCATTTTGCAGGTTGGACCGAAGATCCCTTGGGGGTATCCCAAAATGAATTCTTAAGTTAGGAGTTAATGGAAGCATTAGGCACTAATTTAGTAGGCTGGGTTCATTGTGAGGGGGTCAGTTCTAAGTTGGAAATGTCAACAACCAATTTGCAAATAAGAGAGCCATTACGAGGGGAGTTGTTGCTGCCATTCGCCTATGGTGGGAGATGGTGGTTTGAATTTTTGTTGCTGCCATTCGCCAAGGGTGGGAGATGGTGGTTTGAATTTTGGGGATGGGAGGGTGAGTGGGAGGCCATCATAGTAGACAGTTAAAATGTTACTTAAATAAATAATACGTATTTTATAATCATATCATTTAATCCACTTCTAGGTGTTCACTAACTATGAAAAAAGAAGAAGTTTAGTCTACTATGGCGAGTCACAAAGACAAGAACCTTGGTAATAATGGTTCCTCACCTAAGTCATCCTCGACCAGTAGAGGCCATTCCTTGAAAAGTTAAAATATAGTTTCAAAACATTCAAACATGGGAATTTTTTTTGTCTCTCCTAATCTGGCAAGCATCTAGTGAGGCAAAACTCGCTTGATTTCTATTAACAATATCAATTTTGTCATCACAAAAGGTCACCACTATCCGATGTATGCATTTAACACCAGTTACATAACACCAGTTACATAGAAACATCTTGTAGCCCACTAGATAAGATAGAAAAAGAATAATATATATAAGATCTTCTACTATCTATCTTTCATTTCACAAAACACTCTCTATACTCACCTCTAGTCTATTAGCACCCTAGACACCAAAGTAGCCTTAATTATTTATACCATTCATTTTCATCATAGTTGTTCTGATGATGGAAGAGACCGTGTCTTTGCCATAACTATCTTTTTTTGTATTTGAGGCTGTTTACAAGTTAGAACGTGGCGACCTTGATGTCGTTCGGAAATTACAAGGATATTTGAATGGAAGGTATGACCATTCTCATAAGGAAGGAAGAGAGAAATGATTTGCATCAGGTAATTCCAGTGTTCCTTCACTTGAATTCATTCTGCATTCTTTCCTTGTCCGTGCAACAGACCGTGTCTTTGTATAACTGTCTTTCCTTGTACGTCAGGCCTTTTACAAATTACAACGTGCCTGCCTTGATGTCGTTCAGAAATTAGAAGGATATTTGAATGGAAGTTCTGCCCCAGGGTTCGTTATCAATTTTTTAATTGTTCAAATTTAACTTTCCCTTTCTTCTTCTTCTTTTCCCTATTTGGGGGGTGTCAATTCTTTTAAGGTAGTCCAATGGTAAGGTAGTTTTTCTTTTCAAAATAATTACGGTCGTGGAAATTAAAATTAAATTAAATTCAGGTTATTATTATTCTTTTGGTCTATAAATTGCAATTGAAGTTGCGAGAGATTTATATTAGTAATATAAAATTTACAAATTGTTTATAATACAAATTTGATTATCGTTGGGGTGACAACCATTTATGACATTCAACCAAATACAACAATCTTACAACTAGATAACAAGAATATAAAAGAACACAACTAAAGAAAAAAACCCACAAGATGCGATCAATAAGGGTCACATGGGCCAACCTAAAGATGACCAAAGACTAAGCCTTCCTTAGAGAAGATGTCTCGGGAGCCAAGAACCGAGGAGAAGAACAAAAAAATTCCAAAAATCCAAAGGCATCCGGAATGAATTGAGTCCACTTCCCAATAGAATTCTTTAGAGGCCACGAATCAACAAAACTATTGAAGCCATAGAAAATTGTCATCATTATCAATAACAACCACCTAGCGGAGAAAGTCTCTACCAAGTGTGGCCCACTAGCGATGTCAAGCCAAAGTTTGCATGTCCAAATTGAGTAGGAATGGCTGCCTTTGCACCACCATCATCAGCTGAAACAACTTTGGCATGTTTGTAAGCAAAGGAATAACAGCACTAGGTTCGTTCGAGACCACAATATCATCCATCATAAAAATATTCTTGAACACTTCTCATAGAAGCAACAATGTTTGCACCTTCAACTCACCTAAGTCCAACAAGGAAGCCAAAAAGCAAGAAGAAATATTTGTATTAACTTTATAATGGTCCATAGAGTTGATGAAATCCTAGCCAAGGACCATGGGGATGGCCTCGATCACTAATAGACCAAGTTTTTGCAAACCATTTTCAGCCTTTGGTCTATAATAATCCCAAGGAAAGACAATTGCCACTTTTCACTCAGTTTGATGAGTGTCTCCAATGTAAATTCAAGTGAGAAGGAGAAAGGGAAAATGTCTAAATATAGAATGGGCCATCATCACCTCACATAAGTAGCTAGAATAGGAAAATAAAGGTAATACAGATAGATGTTGTTCAAACAATATTGAAGTGCTACACTGTCTATCACCACCAACGTTTGATTGCTTGAAAGGACAATGATCCTTTGAAATTGGAGAAAAGATCATGTCAAATGCGTTTGTAATAAATTGAAATAGCCAATGAAAAAATCCCTTCGAGCAACCCATCTTATCAAAAGAAATGAGTCTAATCTAATTATACTCTCATAAAGATGCAATTAATACCATTAACAACCAAGTTAGCCAGTTTGCCAGTCTCTTTGTTAGCTTCCTTGACAAAAATTGGAGAAACTCAAAGGTTCATTACAAAAGGGCCTTCAACTTCCAATTTGAGGTATTTCCCAATTGAATAGAATTTACAAAAATGGCCAAGTTACATTTAATTTTAATCTTTTTAATGACAAGTCCTTACAAATGTCAAAGCAATGCATCAATGCCCAAAACTCTCCTTGATTGTTTATTTCTTGGGTAGAGGTTTTGAAGAGGAATAAATTATTCATTTGAACGCCAATCCCTAATAATACAACTTGCACCTGATGTGCTCGAGTTGTCTTTTGATAGCCCATAAGGGTTCAACTTATACCATCCTACTTGAGGCAAGGGCCACACAATCTAGTCTCTTGTGAAGATAGAGATGGGCCCCCCATGTCCAAACCATGAAGGGACTCTTAGCCAAGCCAATTGCACTTCATTGTTGCATCCCAAACTGTTAAAAGGGCATTCTTTCGAGTCAATTGGAATAGCATACTATTGACCACCTCAATCACCATCACCTCCACCTTGTTCAAAAAAGATGTGATATTCATCTTCTTCTCCTTGAATAACCTCCTATTTATTTCCTTCTACATTTTCCATAACATGATAGAGGGTAAAGTTATCCATAGGCTACAAAAGGACATTGTCTTTTGAAGTTGTGGCCATTATCTTTTTAATTTGTGGTCTTTGTCTTTTTAATTTGTGGACAAGATTGAAATAAACTAAGTATATTACTTAGGAGGGTGTTTAACATTCCCAACTTGGCACAAAGGCAACACCAATACTCCTAGGAGAAGGGGCAATCCAAGAGAAGATGATCCATGACCTCTTCTTGGTTATTGCAAAGAACATACCTATTGGATTATTTGGGAGATTGTTAGATTTGGTTGATCATTGCTACTGCGAGGATATGTTTTTGTCATTGATGTCAACATATTCTTGTGAGTTATTCTGGTGAGTTTGGGAAGAGTTTTTAATCTAGTTTTGTAGAATCCAGTATTTCCTTCGATATATTCTGGTGTGGTTAGATCTTGTGTTGGAACTTTGGATTTTTGTTTGGGATGATCTCATGTATCTTCATTTCAGATGGTTTATGATTTGGTTCTCCACAAGTTATCTTTCCTCATTACAGTTGCTGATTGGTTGTGTTCTTGAGCTTTGAGATGTTGACCGATAAAGATTTGAAAAGAGGTGTTGGTGCAACTATTCTGGATGATTCTAACATGCTTGCTAGTGTTCCCTAGTCATGTCCTATTTGTTTTGGTGATCCACATTGATCGTTGTGTGAGTTTTTGGTGATTTCTATGAACCGGTGATGATTTGCATGTTATGCAGTATTTCTGGTGGTGTAGTGTGTTGCGGTTGATCTTGGCGGGATTTCTGGTGGATGTCATTATTCAGAAATTAGGTCCATTCTATGTAATGTAAATCATAATATTGGTCTGGTGGTCGATCTTTGTATCATGCAATGCATTTTTTATAATTATGAGTTGAGGGTTGAGGGTTTAGCCGACCTTGTTATCAACGTTGATGATTTGTATATATAGGTGAGATTCTTATGAAATTTAGGTGTCGATATTGTGTCTGCATTTTCAGAGAGAGGTGAATGTGTGAACAAGGATATATTTTTCAGAGAACTATTGTGGTGAGATTGGTGTTACCGAGCAGACAATTGTGCTTAACCAGAATTGTCATCAAGCATTTGTAGATGCTATCATTGTAGTTCAATCCTTCCAGATTGTAGTCCGAATTGTTTTGTAAGTCAGTGAGACTTCCTTGAGGGTTGTAGCCTTCTAGGAAAATATCTTTGAGTAGTGAGCTCTAGGCAATGTGCATGAATGCATCTGCATTCCCCATTGTAATCTTTTCACATGCTACTACAGAGTATCATCTTATTGTGGGTAGCTTACCATCGTGGTTTTTTCCTTAACCGGGTTTTCCATGTCAAAATCTTGGTGTTGTGTGTAGTGATGTTAATTTTCTTATTTCTTATTGTTGTAGTCTATCAGTTTATGTTGATCTCGTGAAGACTGATTCACCCCCCACCCTCTTAGTTTTCCTTCTTGATTGCTGCTAACAATACCTAGAGGGACCATAAAAGAACATTCTTCTGAACTTCTTAGGTGTTAAGATTCTTTTTTATAGAGAAGCCTATGTAAAGGTTCCTACTTTTGGGAGACAAAATTTACTTCATTAAAGATGTAGGGGGAGGCTTGTGTTTGTCTAGTCCATATCTTTTGAGAGTATTAAATATTTATCCTCGGCATTATAGTGACCTATTTTGAAACCACACCATATTAAATTATCCTCACCCTACCTAAACACAATATTCATGTGTTAATGTTTTGTAGAGAGAAGTCCCACATCCATTTCCATCCTATAGACTAATCCTCAATTGAGAAAATAACGTAGTCTTTTACCAAATCACCCCACAATTACTTCAAGGTGCTAGAAACTTGTTACATATTTAAAAACTATCTAGATTAGAATACCCAACCTACAAATCTTCCCAAAAAAGAGCCTTGCTACCATGATATATATCCCAAGAAAGAGAATATATCACAATATATTTACAATTTTGCATGAAAATCCTTTCCCTCAATACATAAGGAATGTTGGAGGTTGTAAGGATGCTTGAGGGGTAATCATCATCAAGATATTTACCCCACATTATATTTTTTTCATTTTTGTGAGTCTCTTTGAACATATGCTAGATAAGTTTATCCCCAAGGGCCTTATTTTGGAGTAGTAAATCCCTAATTCCAATCCCACCTACATCCTCTGATTTACAAAGTTTATCCCACAAGGTGAAGGAAAAATATCTTTCTTGCCATTTCCCTTCCATTTTTATTTCTCATCACCTCATTAAGTTTTTGACTAACACAAGAGTGGGCTATATAAGATAATACGTAGGTGGGGATGGACAAGATGATTGATTTCAACATAGTAATTTTCCTAGCCCATGAAAGCTATCTTCTCTTCAAAGAGGAAAGCCTCAATTCCATCTTTAGTTTTAGTGGGTCCCAAAGTTTGCTTAGCCTAAGCCCCTTGTCTAAAGGAAGCCCCAAGTAAGTGCAAGGGAGTTTCCCATTCTTGTGTTGGCAATTGAAACTCATTTGATTGGTTTCAATATGTTTTCATTGATGGAAACATGTTCTGGCTTCACATTTTGGTTTAGTTGATTACCGGCAGACACTTCACCAATACCGACACCGACATTGGTAGGTATCTTCACCGGTAGGAGGAATTCTTTGGGTACTGGCATTGCAGGCTAACATCTCTTCATCAAAATACCAGTATAGGAGGCTAACATCAATTTTTGAGATCTGACAATTGGCAATTGATTTTGATATTTATGTTTATTTGTAATTGAGCTGACTTGGATATTCATTTTGTAATTATCTATGTGTGCCGACATAAGGCATGAGGATTGTAAAGGGTATATAGGTCAGTTGGTTAGATCATTTTTGGATATGATATGTAATGAGGGATATGATGATAGGATATGATTGTAATGCGAAGATTATGTAAGAGGTTATTCTGGTAAGTGTTTAGGGTTTCAGAACCGGAACAGCCAGAGCTTAAACCAGAATTGTACTCAGGTATAGGAGATGCTATCTATTAGGATTCCCACAGATACTGAGAGGGGGGGTGAATCAATATCTAACCAGTGATAATATTTTCTTAACTTAAAACATGTAGAGCATATCAATACTATGTACCAGTAAACAAAAAGTAATGCAATAAACAGAAATAAAAACAACCACATGAAAAACACACCATAACACAATATTTTAATGAGGAAACCTGGTGTGGGAAAAACCTCAGTGGGATTTGTGACCCACAATATTCACTTACTAGCCAATAAGAGAATATTACTACTGCAAGAGGGGCTTGCACATGCAGGAAGGCCAAGTGCCTAGAGCTCACTGCTCAATTACAAAATGGATTATATAAATCCAATGACTTGTACTACTTCAAAATAGCATCTACTATGCTAGATCCAGTACCGGTTTATAGCTTTGCTTCTTACATAAATCCTTAACCTATAATTCACATAATAGGTCTGCCTTATTTTGCCTAATTACATTCCTCCATCTACTACAAAATGTTCTACAATGATCTCTTATATATAAGAGTCATATTACAACTTGCCAAGTTGGATTACAATGATTTTACAATAATAAACAAAATATATTATCAACAAAATTCTTGTCGGCTTCTGTGCCGGTATGCTTCCTTTCACTGCCGGTGCTGGTGGTTTGTGTGCCGGTGTAGAGTCTGATCTTGCTAGTGCTAGTGGATTGCCTTGCCGGTGTCATAGGATTGTAAGGTTGCCATCAATGACAAACCTTCAATCACCTATAATGTCTCATTGGAGTGTGCATTTGCCAACAATCTCCCCCTTTGGCATTGATGGCAACACTCATGAGAAAAATTCAGAAGTGTATCAAAAATTGAAGTCCAAAAATTGTTACCAAAAATGTGTGCTCCCCCTGAGTAGATGATCCCTAAGTTATTGGATTCTTCTCATACCACTACTCCCCCTTTGGCATCAATGACAAAGGTTGTCAAAGTGTCAATAGAGTGTAGTTTCCTATCTCAACCTTGTAACCGGTTGGTTACAATTTGAAAAAGTTTCGCCAGAACCAAATTCAAGTTCTCAACGAACTTTTTAGTGTCTTTTATTGCGGCCTCTATCCTTTGAACTGTACCAGTGAGGTGTTGCATTTGCTCTGCTAGTGTTTTCTATCCTTGTACCAATGCATCATATATTTCTTTCCTTAAGGATGTTAGGTAGTCCAGTTGTGGGCTTAGTCTTAATTTCAGATTCTTAGCCTTACTTTTTATTTTCTCCTTTTCTCTTTCTAACTTTAGTAATTCTTCCTCACAACATGTTATCTTATGCTAAAAAAATGATAATGAATCAGATGAATTAATAAAATTGTCAGCTAGTTGATTTATTTCTTCCTGTATCTTGCTAATCTTCTTGTCTATACCAACTGTCAAAAGGTTAGTCTTACAAGTATCTCTGTACAAAGTTTTGAATTCTTTTAATGTTCTACATAATTCTGGTAGAAGTGTGTCAAACTGCCTTGTGCACTTCTTTGTTTGTTCCTCAAAGAATTTCTGTTTTTCCTTTTCTAACCTCTCTTTGAATGGTTCCTCCTTTATTTGTTCAACTGTCACTGTGTTGTCAGTAATATACTTAGACAAAGTGTCAAGTTGACTCAAATAATCCTTATTATCTACATTACATCTTGGAGCTATCATCTTCAAAATTGGAATTGTGTCATCTATAGCCTTATATGCCTATGAACTACAATCTATTATTTTCTTTAAAGAGTCTAAAAGAACTTCAGTTACATTTGTTGATTTAAATCCTATAGTTGAAGGGTCAACACTCTAAATTCCGCCAGTGGGAGCAATATCCTTTCTTGCAGTGACCTTTGGTAGGTCAATATATGTTTCCATTTCTTTAAACAAAGGTTTGTCTTGCTCAGTAGTTGCCAGTGGCACTGATTCTGTATTAACCTGTTCTATTCTGGAGCCTGTTTCTCTGCTTGTTGTTCTGTGTTCCCATCTGCCAGTTTACCTTCTATATTATCTATGTTATTAGTTACCAATGGTTCTCTAGCCTTATCTGTCTTACCGGTTCTGTTCTTATCTACCACAATGTTGACCTTCTAAGTATCAACATCTACTGTATATAATACCTCAGAATTAGGATTTTTATCTTCCTATGATATATCAATACTTTCATCAGTCGATTGATCTTTAGTTGTTGTTACCAATGGAGTAACCAGAGGTGGTGGGGATAAATTATCTCTTATTTTGATGCTTGGAGGTCCACCAACCTTTCCTTTTCCCTTATCCTTGTCTTTTTGATATACCTTGATTGGTTTAGGGTTTCTATACTGTTCCTATTTTTCCTTCTCAACAAGGAATATATCCCATGCATTTTCAGTTTCCTCTACAACCTCATTTACTCTTCCAACCATTAGTGCAATATGCCGGTGTGCAGTAGAGAATATTGACCAGTTAGCCTCTGCAATTAGATCATCTATTTCTTTCGAAGAGTTAACTGGGTAGACAACAAGTAATTTTTTAACTTTTATTTTCTTGTCAAGCTCTACAATAACTTGTCTTCTTGCTTACAGTCTCTTGAATAGTTCATCTGGTGGTTCATCTACAACATGCATCAAGAACTTCTTGTAGATATCCAAGTGTAAAATAACACTGTTTTCAACCTTTTCTTTATCATCAACTGATAGTGAGTCATATAGTTTGTTGATGTTTTTAAGTTTTCATTCTTCTGTGATTTCATCCAATAGTCTGTCAATCGGAGTAATATTTTGTTGAGTCCTTTTCTTTGGTGTCAACTTGTTCTTCTTAGGAGTTATCTTTTTAGCCAAGGGCCTCATTGCCTATTGTTTTTGTTTGGTTCTTCTAGGCGAAGGTGTGGATATCGGTGAAGATTCCCTTTTCCTTACAACTCTTTTAAATCTTGTTGGCATGTCACTCTCTGAAGAAGTTGCTACCGGTGAAAAGTGAGTTTCTGGTTGTTGTGCCTATAACTCATCTTCAGTGATACCAGTTTGTTTCAGTACATCTTCTTTGATAGTCTTAGCCTACCTTGAACCTCTCCTTGCCATTGCTTCTACTTTCTTCACTCTCTTCTTGGATTGAATTTGATTTTCAATGATTTCAGCACTGTCAAATACCTCTTCCTTAGGTTCATTTGGTGCTTCTAGAAGGGATTTAGCATATGTTTCAATGATGTGATCATTTGTCTCATAACCCATTTTAGTAACCCAAATTGTTCTTGGGATAACTGCTTCCATCTAGATTTCATCCTTCTTAATCACAAAACATATATCATCCTTATATTTATTTACAATTATTTGTGATAATCTTACTCTAGTGTTCATCCAAGCCTAGAATGCTTGTAATTATTCATTAATATTATTTTCTCTATTTTCACCCATGTTGCTCAATAAGTCAAATAACTATTTGCCTACCGGTATGTCAAATCCAAGGTTCTTATTACCTATGCTGGGCACCTGTTTGGTTATATGTAGCATTAAGAAAACAAGTAAGTTACCAAATCTGAATGTCCCTTTCTTATCCTTCTTGATCTTTCCCAAATTGTCAATCAATTCATCCTTCAACCATTCACACAAATCAATTTTCACATTATCCTTAATCATGTTGTGAGCACTCTTTATGCATAAGCTAGAAACTGAATTTAATTTGTTTGCATGTGTTGTTTTGTAGCCTAGAATCATGCTAATGAATCTCACATTTATGTCAGTTACATCAATCACTCTTAAAGACATTTTGTCAGATGTTGCACTTGTTAGGTTCATTACTAGGTCATTTGAGACCTTCTTTATCTTGTCAGGTCTATTACCGGTGGAGGGTAACCCTGTTACAACTTTTACAACTTCCTTAGTGATTTTGTGAATTGAATCCAGCCAGAAAAATTCACCATGTACCCTACTCAACACTATCCTTATCACTTCCTAGGGGAATTCTGGAATGCAAAGAATTTTTGTGAATCCTAGGGTTTCAATTATTTTGTGATCAGGTTTCACACTACTGGAATCATCACAAATAACAGTCTTGTACATGTTCTTAATTTCTTCATCTCCTGATTCTTCTATATGGCAATGAATATACATCCTAGGGTCTTCTACAAAAACTAATCCTTTGGGGATTTGAGTAAAAGCACCAACATTATCATCCTTCTTTGCTATTTCGAGAACTAACTAAAAAATGGGCCTAGGGCGCTTGATTACTTCCACTACAGTAGGGTTTGCTATGAATTCAGGTACAAAAGAGGATGCCATGATTATAAGTACCTTTTGTTCTGCCTTTGGAATGATTGATTGCTGAATTGCTTTGCTTCTTTGCTTGAAAAGCCTTAGCTCTAGAAATTTCACGCTCTTCGAATGTTTGAATGCTCGGTGAAGTAAGATGGAGCCAAAACACTAATTTATAATATCAATCTGCCAACAACCACATTTAATGCTAGCTGGTTAAGTAATCACTTAACTTTATCTACTGGTATACAAGTAATTTCAACTTCTTACCATCAACCGAGGGAATAATAGCATATTTCTCATTTGATTGCCAAACCCTCAAGGAAATTTTCTTCAATTGGATGAAGACTCTCCTACTAGTGGAGTGTTACTTTCTTCTGCCGGTGGAGTGTTACTCTGTTCTGCCGGTGGAGGAGTATTCCTATCAATATTCAATTCAGATTTCCTGATCCATTGTTTAGAGAATTCCTACTTTACTTCTTCAACCTTTTCTTTACCTTTCAAACTAGGACCTTTGTTGTTTACCGGTGAGGACTTGCTTCTACAAAATTTAGTAATATGCCCAATTTTGTTACATGCATAACAAGTCACATTATTTCTCTAAATAGCCTTTCCATAACCTATGCCAGTTTGTGTTCTGCAGTGATTAGATAAATGTCCAAATCTCCCACAAACATAACATCTCACATTCATTCTACAATTCTTAGAATTATGACCAACTTTGTTGCATTTTGAACATTGACTGGTGGGTGTACTGGTATTCTAATAATTTCTAGATCTACATTTATTTGCTCTATGACCATACTTGTTATAGTTAAATCATTTGCCATTAAATTTATAAGGAGTAGGTTGTCTTACCGATTTGCCATGATCCTGTGTGTTTGCAGTACCAGAGCTTTCACCAGTTTCAAAGCCAAGACCATTAGTGTCACCATTAGGTTTTTGATTCTTCAACAAGTCACCAAGTTCTTCTGAGCTTTTCTTGAATTTTTCTTTATGTTGATTTGCAGCAGCCAGTTCTCCTTCCAAGATACCTTTTTGTCTCATGAGTTCATTTGAGTCATTTTGTGCATGCATTATATTTGTCTTCAACATATCATTTTCATAACTAAGTCTTGTGTTTTCATTTCCAACATCATTCAGTCTTCTAGTCAAGTCTTCTTCATTCTTCTTTCTATCTTCAATTTCTTTACAAAATCTCATAGTCATATCTTACATCTCAATCTTTGTTGTCATGTTTTCTTGTTTCAACTTATTCATCAGATCATTAAGAGTTTCCTTTTCATCATTCTCATTTTGCATCTTTTCACAAAGTTCTCTTCTCTTGTTTCTTGAAATAGTAGGATTTTCTTGAAGTGCTTGAATAATATCCTAAGTAGCCTTTATATCATCTTCAAGTTTGATATTTTTCAATTTTTCCGCATCATAGTCTGAGAGGGCTCCTTCTAGTTTCTTCATCAAGTTTTCCATCTCTACCGGTGTCAAGATCTTCCTCAAGCTGTTAGGCTTCTGAAAATAGAGGACCAGGCTCTAATACCAATTGTTAGGATTCCCACAGATACTGAGAGGGGGGGGTGAATTAGTATCTAACCGGTGATAAGATTTTCTTAACTTAAAACATGTAGAGCATATCAATACTGTGTACCGGTAAACAAAAAGTAATGCAATAAACAGAGATAAAAACAACCACATGAAAAACACACCATAACACAATATTTTAACAAGGAAACTTGGTGTGGGAAAAACCTCGGTGGGATTTGTGACCCATAATATTCACTTACTGGCCAATAAGAGAATATTACTGCTACAAGAGGGGCCTGCACATGCAGGAAGGCCAAGTTCCTAGAGCTCACTGCTGAATTACAAAATGGGAAGTCTCACTAACTTACAAAATGGATTATATAAATCCAATGACTTATATTGCTTCAAAATAGCATCCACTATGCTAGATCCAGTTCCAGTTTATAGCTCTGCTTCTTACATAAACCCTTAACCTATAATTCACATAATAGGTCTGCCTTATTTTGCCTAATTACATTCCTCCATCTACTACAAAATGTTCTACTTTGATCTCTTATATATAAGAGTCATTTTACAACTTGCCAAGTTGGCTTACAATGATTTTACAATAATAAACAAAATATATTATCAACAAAATTCCTGTCGGCTTCTGTGCCTGTATGCTTCCTTTCACTGCCAGTGTCGATGGTTTGTGTGCTGGTGGATTGCCTTGCCGGTGTCATAGGAATGTAAGGTTTCCATCAATGAAAAAAACTTCAATCACCTACAATGTCTCATTGGAGTGTGCATTTGCCAACACTATCTTCGCAGTTCATTCTCTTTTCTAGATTGTAGTCTAGATTTTTATGTAGTCAGTGAGATTCCTTTCTATGATGAGCACTGTTCTCTAGGCTGTAAGCCTTCCTGCAAGTGCAACCCCCCATATTTTGTAATAGCTTTTCATATGGCCAATGGATTGATATTATGGGTCACAAATCTCACTGTGGTTTTTCCTCTTCGAGGTTTTTCATGTATAATTATCTGTGTTATGGTGTGTATTTGTGTGATTGGCTTATTGGTTGCTTTACTTCTTTCATTTATATGTGTATTGGTGTACCGGTTGGTGAATGCATGGTTTAATAAGGTTAAAATTGATAGTTCCAGTAGAACACTGATTCAGGCCCCCTTTCAGTGTTCTTGGATTCCAACATCTTATAGTCCACTTAGATTTTAATAATTTCTTGTTCCTTCCCTAGAGGAGTGTGGAAGAGTATTTTGTAGTTGAGCTTGCTAGCCTCTTGACTTGAAGCTCTAAAATATAGATCCAAAATAAAATTCAAGTGGAAGGCCTCTTTCCATTTGGTTGCTCCAAAGACTATTGCATCATCTACAAAGTATCGGTATGAGATGGGGGATATTTGTAACATCCTCAATAATTAAATATTTACATAATGTACAAACTACATAAAATGCATTCAATTATAGATGCATGTTAAATAAATATAGAAAAAAAAACTACATTAATTACAAGAATGTTTAATACAAAAGTCATTTACAAAGTAGTACATAAGGAATCATAATCCTTTACATTTGACCATAAGGTCAATTATATAAGAACTGAACATGAAAATCCTCCCAATAACTCTTGGGACTTGACACCTATTGTGAGCGACAACATTGCCAGAGCATGTTTCCACCCTACCACGAAGTAACTACACTTCCCCAAAATCTACATGAAAAGAAGTATTCCCAATCCAGCATGAGGAAGATTAGTCATTCTAATGCAACATCTTACTTTGGAAAGAGTAAAAAAAATGTGACATTCTAATGCAACATCTTACTTTTTCAGTTCAATGATTTGATATCTAGCTCATATTTAGAAACTTATCATGATTTGAAAATATTTCAAGAAGATTCTAAGTCGTAAATTATAGACATGTTTGCATAAGAGCATTAAGACACTCATCTATCCATTTTCATATGTAAAAGTGAAACTTAATGCATGTTTTTCCAATTGGAGTAGTGTGGATAATGAAATTATGTAAGATGATAACTCACTTTCATTGATGTGACAAGTACTCCATATGTTTCATGTGTAAGTTAAGCTTCTAGTATGTATTTTGCTAATTATCATGTTTCTAATGCAATGACGACCAAATCAACATCTCACTAAGAATGAAATCTTATACTAGTGATCATTTAAGTGAATAAGCATATATTTATGAAAACAAAGGCATATTGCATGTATGCATAAATATGCATATACAACTATATATATGAGTATACAAAGACAAACATGAAGGAGGTATTTATCAAATATTGATCTAGTAGCCATATCTCAAATATACAATTCTAAATGAGAGCTTATGGCATCCAATTCATCAACAAATAAAATATCCAATTTTAGGTTCTATTCAAACAAGGATGGCATGATTTACACATCTTGTACTATATAATTCAAGTTTTTCAATTGAATATTAGGAACTTACTTATCTTGACTATAGTTCCCTTACTATTGATTAATCATTATCCACTTAATAGATTGGTATCAGTGCAATTACAATAACATCCTAATTTGAAGATATTATAATAGAATCTTAAATATCACTAAGATCCTTTAGTATTTATTAAACCAAATAATATATAACTCAAATGATGATATAGGCCTAATTATATTCTCCATGGTCCAAACAAATATACAAGATACATATAGTTAATGTCATAGTCATTTGTTGTCTTAAACTTAACCTTTCTAAACTTGAAATTGATGTAAGAAAAGGACATGAGATAATTTTCTTGAAATGAAATCTTAGAACAATATTAAGACCATATCATATAATTTTTAAAAAAACCTAGCTAATTAACATTAAATCATTAAATTATTCCCCTATGATTTTATCCCCATTGAAATAGTTTCCAAATATTATCACTACATAGCTATACAATGATGGTAATATCTATATATGCAAACCTTACCTTATATTTATATTTGTTAAGACTCATATATCAACAAGAAGTGACTAAAAGAGAGGTCTTTAATTTGAACTATAGCTGCCAGAGGGAAACTATTGATAATTAAACCATTATTAGATTGATGCCATTCACACCATACTAGATTTATGAGATAATAAAAGAAATATTAACTGTAACTTGATCCTTTAGCTGCCTTAATGTTCTGCGTCTACTCTACTATCTTTCGTCAATCAGGCAAAGGTCTCATGCAGGGGGCTTAAGCTCTATTTTTAAGGAAGAGATGGTCCCATGGAAAAAATATTTTTTTGCTACGGGATTATTTGGAATTGTTTCCTAAAAAATACAACCCCTACTTTTTAGGCTTGAAAATCTAAGCTGGTGATAATGGGGTGGGGCTAGAAATTGCCCCACTAGCTTAGGAATGTATTATGGCATCTATCAATCATATAAGTTTTTGAAAAAAACTAAATTTATTTGCCACTAATTTACTTAAATTTAGAAGTTTAAACTTAAATTGATCTTCATGATATCCTTAAATTTAGGATCTTAAATTTTTAAACTTAAGTGAAAAAAAATTCATGGGACTGCCAGCTTTAAAATATTCTTGAAAAATCTTAGCAACTCCAATCCTATTTTTAGGACCCCAACCTTATTGAATGTGGAAGATATTATAGTAGTATAATTCTGAATGTATCTTGTGTGTTGCAAATACATTATAGGACAGGTCATGGGTGTGTTAGATATGGTGAAAATATGGTTTTATGCAATGCCTGTTGTAGACACCTAAAATTGTCTAGTCTAATTAAATAAATATCTTCATTTATTTAATTATTTTAGCCTAATTCTTCTATTAATTAAATAAGTCTTCATTTATTTAATTAATTCATTTATCCTCTTCTAGCCTTATTTCTCATTTAAATAAATACATTTATTTGTTTAAATTATCCTTTTCTTAAATTAAATAAATATCTTATTTATTTAATTGATCTCACTTCCTCTATTAATTAAATAAATCTTTATTTATTTAATTAATTCATTAACCTTTTCTACCCATGACACATGTCATTCATCTCTTAATTCCTACACTACCTACCCTTTCATTATTTTAGTATTTCCTCTACCTACCCTCTAATCATAGCCGACCTCTTTTTACATCTCTCAATCTTATCCCTCCATTTCATATAGTGTCTTCTATATAAGAGGATACTCCCTTCATTATCAACCCTAATCAATCTATGCATCCTAATCAATCAATTTACACACATCCTATGCATTCAGCCCCGATGATTATTCGACTACACTATGCTTTCAAACTTGCATATGCAATCAAGCCTACTTGCAACCACATTTATGTTCTTTGTTGAGCTCTTGTGTACACATAAAATCTGAGAGCAAATATATCAAGCAAGATCAATGGAGATAGGAAGAATGGAGATCCAAACCCTATTTGACATGTGATGGTATAATCTTTGTGATTTCATTTTGATTTGCATTGTCTTAGGTAATCTTCATATGTTATGGTGGATCTTTGTTGTTGTTAGGCTAGGGTTTTGTGGTTGAATTCATTTAGTCTTTCAACATTGTTGTATCCATTTTCTCCATATACATTTTGGCGCCCACTGTGGGGCATGGATTTTTGTTAGATCTATATTTTTTGCAAATTTGTCTAACCCTATATTGCTATTTTGTAAAAAAATTTGGAGAATAACCTTGTGCACCTAGGGTTTTGGACACAAAATCAAGATCTTGGAGAGATTTGATCATATCTCACAAAAAACTTGGAAAGTTTACACCAAAGTTTTTTTACAGGTTGAACACAGTATCAGGAGCTCTCAAACAAAAATTCAGATCCATTGGAGCATATTTTAATTTTCTATGAATTTTTTATGAATTTTCATAAAAAAATAATTTTGAGAGCAAATGAGCGAATTTTTTCAGATTTTCTTACATTTTTGGAAATATCTCACAATTATAAAGAGGATCTGCTCTTTATGATTTTAATTTTGATGCAAAATATGTCCTAAAAAATTGGATCTTTAAAAATTGGGGGTTTTCCTTATTTTGATCCAATCTCACAAACGGATTCAATTTGTGGCATCAAATTTTTGGGTAGGTCAAAAAATGTATCAGAAGGATTCAATGAAAATTTCAGATTTTGTGGATCAAATTTGTATTTTATATGAATTTGTTATGAGTTTTTATAAATAATTAATTTTGATAGCAAATTAGCGAACTATTTGGATTTTCTTACATTTTCTGAAATCTATCAAAATTATACATAGGATCCATTATTTGTGATTTTAAATTTGATGCAAAATCATTCCTCAAAAATTAGATCTTTGAAAATTAGGGTTTTACATTATTTTACTCATATGTCACAAACTGCTTGTATTTGTTGTAGAAATTTTTTATGCAAGTTTGGAAGATCATCAGGACTCTCTAGTAAAAATTTCAGATTTTTTGGATTGATTTTTCATTTTATATGAATTTTTTATGATGTTTCATAAAAAATTAATTTTTGGAGCAAATTAACAATTTTTTTGGATTTTCTTACATTTATGGAAATCTCTTAAAATTTTACAGGTGGTTTTTTTTATGATGAATCAGATCTTTGAATTGGTCAATAAAATGCATTGTTGAAGGCCCCTATTTCACAAAGTCTTTTGTATCTAAAATTTACCTAACTTGTGTGCTTGCAAGAAGGGGTGATCATTTGAAACAATCCAAACTACTAACAAATCTTTGTTACAAGACCTTGGCAAGGGTTTTTGATCTTTATTGTGTGCCTTTTTCTCATAGACTAGCAAACACTTCAATTGGTGCACTAAAATTGAACCATTGTCTTTTGTGTCTTGAGCAATAGGCTCTTTTTGTTTCATCTTTAGAGGGCCTGTCTCCCCGTGTGGTCATTAGGACTACTAGTGAGGAGAGAATGACCCAAGTGGTAGCGAGGAAAACCCACCTCTTTTGAACCACTATAAACAATTGTATTCATGGTGGAAACTATGGATAATGTGTGTTGATTAGTTCATATCGACACTATGTCACCCCATAAACCCGTTTGATCAAATTTATTTGATTAGTTGTAGGGCGTAACCCCTACCGGCTGGGAGCCTTCTGTATTTACAGAGCTAAAAGTGCCGCATGTATGGCCAAATGAGTGGATGCCCTTACTAGCACCTTTCTGTTTTAGAAGCCAAAATCCTTCTAGTTGTTGGGGCAGGAGGTCAGACCTCTGGTAGCGGCCCACACACATATGGTTCTTAGTAGAGATACAAAGTTTGCCACGAGGAGTTTTCGTGGGGATTGATGCTTGGCTGCCCTGAGAAGTGAGTGCCGAGGGTGGAGCCAGTGGGGTCAAGCATCTAAGTATCCACTCTGAATAGCGTAGCCTCGGGGGAAACTCCATGTGGGATCAACAACTATTGTCCTGGCCAACCATAAGAATTGTGCTTGTCTTATTTTGAACAATCAAACATTCAAGACCAAACATCAAAACATTGTGTCTTTTGTGTCTTCAAGTGTATGCAAAACATTCTTACATCAAACAACACACTTTTCGTGGAGTCATTTTGAGTCTAAACACTTGCAAACATTGAGTCATCATCAACATTGTGTCCTCTTGTCATGAAAAATAGTCAAACATTTAGATTTGGTCACAACAAACAACTTCACAAATTGGAAAATTTTACAGTCCAGCAAACAAGAGTAATCAGTTTCAAAATTCTTGAGCTTCCTAAGTTATTTCTCTGGGTTTTCATCTAGAATTCAACCTATTTTTGGGTCTCATAAAGTGTTGGGAAAAATGGTGTCTCAACCTTGCATTTATGTGAGGTTACTATTTATAGTAAGTTTTTCATTTGAGCACGAAATGGTGCGAAACTCTCCCTGAAGCTTCTGGTTGGCTAGATAAGCATTCCGGTAAAGTTTCGTCGCAAGGTCACAGGTAGTTTTGAAGATATTAAAGTCTTCATCTTGGAGGGGTGCAATAAAATATTTAAACTTAATTTTGGGGACTTTAGAGGCTCCGAAACGCCCTGAAAAGTGGCCATAACAGGCGAAGTGGGTTACGAGGTGATAGAGCACTTCGCGAGCTTTCCGGCGCTTCAAACGGTTCGTCAATCGGACACCTGGTTCTCAAGTTATGGCCTCCGGAAGTTTGTACTCCTAAAATAGGAAAAATAATTTGTATCGGATACATAAATGAGCGGTAAAAGGGAGCGACATGTGTTGATGTGTGCTTTAACATGTCATAGGGAATCTAGAAGGGAGATAAGGTCAGCTACACTTTATTGGGTGGTTTTAGCCCATGGTTTTGTAATACCGTTTGACGGTTTCTTGTATTGTATCTCCTATTTATGAGGTGTGTGAGATAGAGGTTGTGTGTAAGAGTCCTATGGCTATTGAGTTGCCTCTGAATCTCTGATTAGTGATACTCCTGCGAAGAGCTTGCTCTGCAAGTATGTTGTAATCTATTTTTGATTGCTGAATAAAATATTGAGCTGCTTTTGGAGGGTGGGGTTTTTCTCCCGAAAGGGTTTTCCCCACGTAAATCACTGTGTTGTGGTATGATTGCTATTATATCTATTTCTATTTTCTGTAACTGTTGTAATGATCTGAAAAAGTTTTGCATTACCCTCCTCTCAAGGTTAGTGTAGGAAGTTGTTTCCGCTACTTAACTTCCTTACATAAAGTCCATCATTTCTTTACATCTTGCATTACATTCACATTTGTCTAAACTTGAGTCAAAAGGTCACTTGCTTGTCCTCATCATACTTTGTCAACACACTACATACAACAACATTTTGCTAAGTGGTCCCTCATCAAGGTCTATCACCTTTGGGTCTCATTTGGTCTTACATAGAGTCAAGGTCAACTTACCTCATCAAGAGAAACTATCCTCTCTTTGGAAGTCACACCTACTCTACTACATACATACTTGGTCTTACATTTTGGACATTGCAAGTAAACCTCAGATTCATTTACATTCCATCCAACTCTTGGTCTTCCATACTCTTTCCCATTTTCATCTAGTCTCACACATCTTGGTCAATACCTAGTCCATGGTTGAAACCCGTTCCCAAAAATCTAGGAGAGAAACTAAAGAGGCTCAAGAGTCCGCAAACATGAGTTCCTATGAGTATGACAATGATATATTTTTTAATTCTGATGATACTACATTACCTGACATGGATGCTTATAGAAACATTCCAAATGTTGAGAACATGAACACTACAAACAACAATGATACACACAATGACAATATGGACAACTTTTCCATACATTCAGTAGAAGTGGAAGACACCATTATGAATCCCCATTTCAATAGATTGGTTGAGGAAATAATGAGGAGAGATAGACAATACTTCTTACAAGTGATGGCACAAAGTGGAGGCAAGATTCCTCATGATTTTGACATGTCTCAAATAATGGAAAATTGACCTTTGCAACAACCTCACCTCAACATTGATCAAAGGAGGCCTAATAGTGGAGGCACTAGAGGGCCACATCTTGTGCCTGAATCACCATCATCTTTGTTACAAAAACCAGAAGTCCCTTACACACATGGTCAAGCATATGATACTCACCTTTGCAGACCAATATGGAAGTCTTATGCAGAGAAATATGCTCAATCACATACAAATGCTAAGAATCAACCACCAAAGCAATTGGATATTCAAAGGCATGCTCAAAATTTGGACACAAGAAAACCCCGCATCAAATTTGGGGGCAACACACTAGAAAAAACTCATGACATGCCTATAGAGTATGGTATACATGGACAAAGCAGATATTCCATTCCTCATCATGACTCTATACCAAGTGGTCCTTATACGCATACGCAACATCATTATAGACCTCCTCCATATGAACATGTGTATGATCAATACCATCCATACATGCAACATGCTCCTCCTGCACCCGGTGGTTCGGGCATGGGGTATGGTCCAAGAAGTCGGTCTCCACCGAAGAACAATTTGGAACAGCAAATTAGAGACTTACAAAAGAAAATGGAGGACATAAATACACCGAAGCCAACATACACAATGAGAGACATATTTCCTTATCCATTTGACAAGAGCATTCCAATGCCTCCTTTTCCTACACATTTCGTGACACCTAAGTTTGATAAGTATAGAGGAAAAGGGGATCCTAAGGCACACATAAGACAGTTTTTCACAGCTTGCATTGAGGTAGCAGCAGAAGAGACATATTTGATGAGATTATTCCCACAAAGCTTAGGTGATCAAGCTATGGAATGGTTCTCTCAACTCCCACCTGAAATTAAGTCATGGGGTGACTTAGCAGAGGCATTTATCCAACATTTCTCATACAACATAGAGACAGACATATCAATCACTACTTTGTGCAACACCAAACAAAGGGATGGAGAATCTTTTTCATCATTTTTACAAAGATGGAGAAATCTGGCTAGCAGATGCTCTTGTGAAATTCCACAAAAACAAATGGTAGAGATGTTCACCCAGAATGTTAACAAGGACATTGGTTATGACTTGAGAAAAGCTTGTTTGTCCACCTTCAAGGATGTCATTGAAAAAGGCTTAGCGACAGAAAAGGTCCTAATTGAACAAGGAGTCATTAAGATATTCAAGGAAAACAAAGATGACTTTAAAGGAAAAGATAGGCCAAGATTTTGGAATAAAAACAAGAACACAATCAATGATGGTGTTGTTGATGCCAATACAGTGCGACCCAAAATCATTTTTTTGGGATCAAGCTCTACAAACAATCAAGTGAATACTCAAACAACTTCAAAGTCATGAAGGAAGTACACTCCATTGGGAGAACCACTTGAGTCAGTTTTCAAGAAGCTAGTGGTAAACAAGATAATCACAATTCCAGATTTTCCTCCATATGAGCCAAAGGTCAAACCAAATTGGTGGAATGATGATGAATATTGTGAATTTCATAAGAGCAAAGGGCATAAAATAGGAAATTGTCACTGACTGAAGAACATCATACAAGATCTCATTGATAGGGGTGACATTGAGATTGAAGGACACTCATCCAATCAAGAACATGAGATGTTTAAGGAACCATTCCCAAAGCATGACAAGGGAAAAGCTGTAGCCACAGATGACCAAACCAACTATACAAGAGCATCCTATAACTACAACTCAACTATCAACCACATCTCGATGGACAATTATGTCTCTACCATTATCATCAAGGACAAAACACCTGAGAATTCTACCCAAAGACCCAAAATTGTCCTAAAAGGCATTGGATCTTCTTCCCAACCTACCTCTGAATGTCATGTTACAACCTATTTAGGTAAATTCACTTTGCAAGGTGCTCCAGCTAAAAACACCGCTTCCTCATCAACCAAGCCTGAGGATGACCTTGTAGAGTAGTTAGGGAAGACACCCATGCTTATCTCCATCCTAGAGCTCTTACACATATCCCCCACACATAAAGCCATTCTTGATAAAACTTTGAGGGACACTTCCGTCCCTATTGATCTAAATGTGGACCAGTTTCAAGCCATGGTGGGATACCTTTCCATTCCACACTCCCTTACATTTACAGAAGCCAATGACGCCTCCATAAGATAGCCACATAATGCACCTTTACACATTGAAGCCTTCATACAAAAACATCGAATAAAAAGAGTCCTGATAGATGGAGGAGCAGGTCTAAACATTTGTACATTGAGCACTATTAAACAATTGGGATATTCTGATAAAGCTGTGAATTCTACAAAAAAAATTACCATCAAGGCATATGATGATGAAGAGCACTCATCCAAGGGCACAATAACTTTACCTCTCAGAGTTGGGCCAGTTACAAAGGATGTAGTTTTTCAAGTCCTAGACCTAGATCTCACATACAACATACTCTTGGGATGCCCATGGATTCATGAAATGAGTGCAGTCCCATCTACATATCATCGATGTATCAAGTTTCCACACAACGGAGTTGAAATAATAGTTAAAGCTGATCCAAATCCATTTATATATTGCAATAACCTGCACCATAGATCAGATATAACAATTCTAGTCAATCAAGAAGCTATTCCTTCATCATCATATGTGGATCCAGAATCCTTGAAAGCTTCTACATCAAAACAAGCAGAGCACAAAGAAAATTTCAATTTTAAAGACATGACATGTGGTGAGCATATCTTTCATGTTGATCAACTCCCACTATCCACTAAGGTATTCAGTCAACAGGAACAATCTATAAACAATTTGCAAGGAATTGGGTGTGAACCACCTAGTGTTGTGGCTACTAAGTCTGAATGCAAATCTCCTCCAGTGGTGCAAGCAACTCTTGATATCAATAGTCCTAAGAGCAGTTCCAGTGAAGAATCTATTGAGCATATTTCCAGACCTCTTGAAAACTCACATAGCCTTACCATTTCATCCACTCATTCCATTTCCATTCCACTTCCAGACTTGGATCAACAAGAATTACAAAATCCCTTACTCATTGGGGATCAAAAATCAAGCTTTGAAAAGAAAAATCCAAAAGTAAAAATTAAAGAGAAGTCCTTTAGTCCAAATCAAAATCAAAAGCTATTGGATTCTACCAAAATAAAAGTCAAGGATAAAAATCCTATGCAAGAAAAAGAGAAAGAGTTGATCTCCCCTAATACCAAAATAATTGGGGGCAAAACTTCTAAAATTTTAAGTAAAAAAGCACATTTGTTGATCCTAAGTCTCCATCATGCTATCCTACTTTCACTTCTTTTCACAATCATAAGCCTTCATCACTCATCCACTTGTTCTGCACATCCTTTTCATTCTGGCGATACATCATGGACCTTTAATGGAGCTTCCTCAAGGTAATTTGTTATCAGGGATGCCCAAGCTTCTTTAGGTGACACGCATATGGGAAAACGTAGTCCACACATTAGTAATTCTATCTCAATTCCTTTATCAAGGAAGACAATCAAGGGAGCTACATATCATTCAGTCAAGGAATGTTGAAGTTACAATCATAAAGTCAAGTCTTGCACATTTGAGGTGGGTGACTTAGTTCTCAGAGAAAATCCTAAGAATCAGCAAGACAGAGAGAAGAAGGGCAAATTTGAACCAAACTAGCTTGGTCCTTACATCATCACAGTAGCATATAGATCTGGTGCATATCAGCTCTTGACCATAGAGGGTGAACCTTTGGAGGATCCTATCAACAACATGCACCTTCGTAGGTTTGACACATAGCTCTTCAGAGTATCCTAATTCAAAAAGACAAAAAAAAAAAAAAATTTCAAAAATACAAAAAAATCATAAAACATAAAAAATCGTTACTTGGTGAAAACCTGGCAAACAGGCACCTTGTGACACAAAAAAAATAAAAAAATAAGAAAAATAAAGAAAAAATTTTCGTCCAATGGTGAAAACCACTTCGGTGGTGCCCTGGGCAAGTACCATGGTGAAAACTGGGTTACCAGCGCCATGCATAGAGACATTGCTCCTCCCTCCTTCAGGATTCCATTTCATCCTTCACTTTGCACACACTCACAGCCTATTCATCCACAATAAACTTACCCATTCCCATTATGGCTTGTTATTGATCTACCCAAGATTGGTTAGCCATTCATAATAAACATTCCTTTTCGTCCCTTTTCCATCCATAATAAATCAGCTCCTATCTGTGGCTAAGGCAAATCCTACGTCTAGTGATAGGTGTGGAACTAAGAGCATCACATATTTTTGAGGAGTACAGCCTCTTCCAGCCTTCTTCAATCTATCCGTGCACAATCCGCAATAAAGCAACACTTGCAGCACCAATCCGCAATAAAGTTCCATCTTCTCCGCAATAAAGTATTAGTTTCATGCATTCAGTCAGTTTTAGATGAGACACAATAGCAACAATGGGCTTCGACAAATCAAATCTTTCAACAGACTCAGACAACATTATGGTTCAGTGCTATCTATCATTTTTGTGAAAGTAAACATTGTGACCACAATCATATAAGACTTATACAAGTGACAAGAGACACTGAACTTGAGGACTGTGGTGGATGTTGGTGTCGAGTCTTGGTAATATTTTCATTTTATCTTTTGGTGACATGTCTTTTAGCTTTTCCAGGATGTCTCTGACTAGAGATTCTATCTCCAGGATGTCTTTGACTAGAAAGGTGAGGATGGGGTATCGTCACCTATTTTTCTTTTGTTGTCTTTGGATTGTCTCTTAGTAATGCTATGACTTGTCCAATGATATGAGGACACTGTGAGTCTAGTATGAATTGGGGCCTTCCTTGTTTGCAACTGTCTTATCTCCATGCAAACAGGTACAATGACTTTCTGGGTCAAACATATGCCTGGATTGTCATAACCTATTTTGCCATAATAAGCTCAATGATGATAAAGCACAAGAAGCTCTTTCACTTTCATATCTTCTATCTTTCATCCCCCTTTCTTGATTGAATTTCATCATCCTTCATCCGTGTTGCCTGCTATCACATGACTAAGTATAATGACATGCCAAAAACATCTGCATTTCATGTAGTTGCACCTGCATTGCCACATATAAGCATTTCATACATACATATAGATCTCACAATTGCATCACATCTTACACAACACATGTTAGCACATCTTACATTCTCATCATATAAATAGTTATTTGCCTTATCATATCCATTTGCATTTCATACATTCATATTCACATTGGTATAACATATTAAAATATAAAAGAACAAAAATATTGCATTTCATCATGTACATATTCGCATCCATATCATAATCATCATCATAAAACATATCATAAGCATCACATAGAAACATCACATAGGTACACATGCATATAGTTGCCACAAGGATGAATAATCTCATATTTATCAAAATCATAAGTGTCATGATACAATGATGTCAAAATACATATGGCTACACAGCCAACCCTTGTGTCGCCCTATCCGGATAGAGGAACCCACTGATCACTCCTACCAGCACTGCTACTAGCACCAATCCTATCTGTGTCATGGTATCCCCAGCCACGTGTCCAGCCCTCATCTCCAATCCAGGATCTTGGAACACTCGTCTCAATGCCTCCCTGTCTCCCTCTTGATCATAAGGAACCAACTCCCCATCGATTGGTATCCTCAGTATCCTATATACATCCTCTAAGGTGACTGTCATCTCACCCATCAACAAATGGAAAGTGCAAGTCTCTGAGTGCCATCTCTTAGCTAATGCAGTCAGCAATCCCATGTTCACCTGAAACTCAGGCACATACAGAATGTATCGTAGACCCATAACCTCAATAGCAGCTCGGTCCTCGAATGTTAGCTCTAGCCGTAATCTCTGCATCGACGGGAATCTCTCCCACGACTCTAGCATAGGAAAATACTCCTGCAGTCAAGAAAATCAATCATGTCAGTCAAAGTGACACTCACTGTTCATCACAAAGTGCTGCTATCTATCCTAGTGACACCCACTGTTCATCATAAAGTGTTGCTATTTATCCTAGTGGTACTCCCTATTCATCACAAAGTACTACGTGTTTTGCACTCCCTGTTCATCACAAAGTGCTGCTCATATTTGCACTCCCTATTCATCACAAAGTGCTGCTCATATTTGCACTCACTGTTCATCACAAAGTGTTTCTCATATTGGTACTCACTATTCATCACAAATTACTATGTCTTGGTACTCATTGTTCATCACAAAGTGCCTTGATCTATCCTATCCTAGGGCTATACTTGAGTGTATCCTCTTGAGTAGTTTCCTAACTGGCAACGTATGTTCTATCACAGAATTATCAATCCTAGCCTTATCGATCTATACTAGTCTTACCTAGAGGACCTGCTTGAGTGTATCCTCTCAGCGGCTTATCTAATCGACAATGTATGTTCATCATAGAACTATCGATTTGGCCTTGAAGACATAAACGCACCTAGCCAACCCAGATGTGCCTGGCATCAATGGAGACACACCCTGATGTTTTTACCCCGCTTGACATTTTTCTAGACATACCTAAAGTGCATTTATTGCACTACCTAAGATGCATTAATGACAACATTTATTGAAACAAAGTACAAGGAGGTTTTTGAGGTACTCACCGGCTCTCCTGCATCTGCTGGCCTCTGAAATTGGCAAACGTGATTGAATTTGTGAACCAATGCCATCGTTACTGACTGCTGCCGCTCTATTCTCTCTCTGCACTCTGATCTCTTGGATGTGTGGATGACAATGAGGATGTGTTCCCTCATAGTCTATCTTATAGACTACCCTAGCCCTAGTCTCCCGGGTCAGTCTTCTTTATCCCGTGACTCTGTCACTCTATCCTATCTAATCATTCCATTCTAGCCTTTTTCTCTTATCAAGAGATTGTCTGCAATCTTTTCAAATATTTTCATCCAATCTCTCGAGGGGGCATATCATTCCCATCTTGGGGCAACTTTGTATCAGTTCATCTTATCTTCTTTGAAACAATGCGACAAGCTGTATTGTCTCAAAGAGGGGCAAAATGTAGATAGCTAAAATTGTCCAGTCTAATTAAATAAATATCTTCATTTACGTAATTATTTTAGCCTAATTCTTCTATTAATTAAATAAATCTTTATTTATTTAATTAATTCATTTATCCTCTTCTAGCCTTATTTCTCATTTAAATAAATACATTTATTTATTTAAATTATCCTTTTCTTAAATTAAATAAATATCTTATTTATTTAATTGATCTCACTTCCTCTATTAATTAAATAAATCTTTATTTATTTAATTAATTCATTAACCTTTTCTATCCATGACACATGCCATTCATCTCTTAATTACTACACTACCTACCCTTTCATTATTTTATTATTTCCTCTACCTACCCTCTAATCATAGCCAACCTCTTTTTACGCCTCTCAATCTTATCCCTCCATTTCATATACTGTCTTCTATGTAAGAGGATACTCCCTTCATTATCAACCCTAATCAATCTATGCATCCTAATCAATCAATCTACACACATCCTATGCATTTAGCCCCGATGATTATTTGACTACACTACGCTTTCGAACTTGCATATGCAATCAAGCCTACTTGCAACCACATTTTCGTTCTTTGTTGAGCTCTTGTGTACACATAAAATCTGAGAGCAAATATATCAAGCAAGATCAATGGAGATAGGAAGAATGGAGATCCAAACCCTATTGGACATGTGATGGTATAATCTTTGTGATTTCATTTGATTTGCATTGTCTTAGGTAATCTTCATATGTTATGGTGGATCTTTGTTGTTGTTAGGCTAGGGTTTTGTGGTTGAATTCATTTAGTCTTTCAATATTGTTTTTATCCATTTTCACCATAAACACCTGTCTCTTGAGGATTACGGTTTTAGGATTCATAAGGGTTTTATCTTTGTCTTAGGTTCTCCTTCTAGTTCTCTTGGGCTACGTTATTTCTCGTTGTTGACTTATGATAACAGGTGTCCATGTCTTAAGTAATAATGAAAAGGGTCCTTTGTCATCTGATTACCAGCCCCTTGCATCGGGAATTACTGTTTGTAAATGTTTTTTCAATATGCAAGATATTCCTAAGTATGCTAAAAAACCTCAGGTTTTAAGTCCTTTATTTCCCTAGGAAGGCCTCATGCACGAGCACTTAAACCATGAAGTTATCCACATGTTATAAATAATTACTTAAGTGCCAGCTCCAAGTGACTTAATCACGTAGGTTAAGATATCAAAAGGAAGTGCCCCCTGTCCCTTATCTCGCAAGTGGCTTCAATGAGAATCTCAAACTCCCAGGATAAGCAAATGGTAATATCTAAAGAGTGCATCTTTGTTAGGTCCCAGAGACAACTGAGGGGGGGGGGGGTGAATCAGTTGTCCAATAAATTCAACCAAAATTAACTTAACCAAAACTTAATTCTTAATACCAATAAACCAAACTCTATGCTAGTAGACGGTCTTAACAGTTAATTGCAATACCAGTAAAGATTAATGCATGAAACAGAAACACAATAACATCCACAACACATAACACAATTATTTATATGTGGAAACCCTGTAAGGGGAAAAACCATGGTGGGAAGCCTTACCCACAATCAAATGATACTACTGTAGATAGTATGTGTTTACAATATGGATTCTACACATGCAGAAAGGCCAACTGCTCAGAGCTCACTGCTCAATCACAAAATGAGAGTTACACTAACAACAATTGGATGGTTAAATCCAATGATAATGTATTGCATAAAATAGCATCTTCATATGCTGGATTCAATACCGGTTTAGTTCTGATTGCCTCCACAAGATCCTTCCTTGAACCTTCAAATGATGTCTATGTGTATAGCTCTGCTTATTTATGCATATACCTTATTGCAATCCTTTTCGCATTCACATATTTATCTCACAAATGAGATCTTACATTTATACCATAGCCTAAGACCAATTGAATAGGTCGGCTCACTAAAAGATATTACAATAAAATCAATTACAAGTAAATCAATATCCGATGCATGATGTCGGCTCAGTGCATTTACAATAATAATAAATCATCTCAATAACATGTTGTGCTAATCTGGAATAGATATGTCTACTGATGCTTATCCTGGACCTATTTGCTGGTAACAACAAATATGCAAATCCGACTAAACAATTAACCAAATCGCCAAAACCAAATCTTCGAATAATGTCTTTGACATAACCAAGTAGTCTCCAAGTCATTCCAAGTGCTGGTGAATAATATAATCTACCAGTGAACCAAATTTTAGTGACTTTGCATAAGTCTCTGACTTGCTGGTGAACATAACCAAAATCTCCAAGTGCTGATAAGTGTTGACAAGTGATGACAATTGTTGACATCAATGACAAAACCATATCAACATATCCAAAATTCCAACAATCTCCCCCTTTAGCATTGATGGCAACAGAAGATGGAAAAACCATCAAAGTGCCAAAACAGAAATGCCAAAAACCAAAAACCATCAATCTCCCAAAGAGATCATTAACCAGAAATAAAAAATACATAATATCTCTCCCCCTAGGAATAATCTCTCCCCAAAAGAAAATGGTAATGTTTTTTTCCATATCAATCTCTCCCCCTTTGACATCAAATGCCAAAGAAATACAAAACCAAATACAAAATACCAACTACTCCCCCTAAGAAGTAGCTCTCCTCATCAAAGCTGGAATAATAGATTTCTCTGTTAATTCTGTTGGTCGATGACAAACATCAACTATCTAAGTCTCTACTGGTAGGCATAGGAATCCAAGTTTCTCTCTGAGATACTCAAATGTTTCCTTAGGCAAAGGCTTTGTAAAAATATCTGCAATCTGCTCTTTAGTATTCACATAAACCAATTTCACTTCTTTTGCTTCAACATTCTCCTTTAGAAAATTCAGTTTGATAGAAACATGTTTAGTTTTAGAGTGAAGTACCAGGTTCTTAGATATATCAATTGATGTTGTATTATCACAGTAAATAGTTATAGGTTCCTTGCAATTTACTTTTATGTCCTTCAACAATTTGCTTGATCCATAGTGCCTGTGTACAATTAGTTGCTGTTGCAACATATTCTGATTCTATTGTTGATAGACTTGTACAACTTTGTTTCTTGCTCAACCATGAAATTATTCTGCTGCCAAGAAAAAATGGTCCGCTGGTGGTCCTTTTTCTATCATCCACATCTTCTACCCAAGTAGCATCTATGCACATAAGTCAAAATTTTCATCTCTAGGATACCATAAACCAAGATTTGTAGTGCCTTGTAGGTACCAGAAAATCCTTTTCATTGCGGATTCATGATTTTCTTTAGGATTACTCTGAAATCTTGAAACAATACATACTGCATTCATAATATCAGGTCTTGTTTGTGTCAAATATAGTAAACCTCTCATCATAGACTTGTATCTAGTCAGATTAACAGGTGTTGATTCATACTTCAAAGATAATTTATCATTTGTAGTCATATGTGTGCTCACCAGTTTACAATTTTCCATGCCAAATTTCTTTAGTAATTATTTTAAGTACTTAGATTGACATAGGAATATACCTTTATCAGTCAATGAAATCTGTAATCTAAAAAGAATTTTATCTCTCCAATAATAGACATTTCAAATTCTTGCTGCATTTTGTTAGAAAAGTCTTTACACAAACCATCTCCTCCTCCAAAGATTATATCATCAACAAAAACTTCAATAACCAAGATGTCATCATCAGTCACTTTGTAGTATAGATTGCTGTCAGTATTACCTTTACTGTAACCAAGCTTCAAAAGATATTTGTCCAATCTAGCAGACCAAGCTCTAGGAGCTTGTTTCAATCCATATAACGTTTTCCTTAACCTGCAAACCATGTCTTTGTTATCTATCAAAGAAAATACATTAGGTTGTTTAATATAAACTTCTTCTTCAAGATCTCCATTCAAAAATGCACATTTAACATCCATTTGATATACTTTATAGTTCTTGTGTGTTGCAAAAGCCAATAAAAGTCTTACTACCTCAATTCTAGCTATCGATGCAAAGGTTTCATTATAATCAATTCATTCTTTCTAAGAATATCCCTTACACACTAATCTTGCTTTGTTTCTGATTACCATGCCATGTTCATTAAGTTTATTTCTGAAAACCCATTTAGTTCCAATTACATTTTTGTCTTTAGGCCGGGGAACTAATGACCAAGTGTTATTCCTTTCAATTTGTTCCAATTCATCTTCTATAGCTTTAATTTATCTTCACATGCCTCATTAATTTATGTAGGTTCAATTTGAGAAATAAGACATACCTCTTCATTTGCCAATCTTCCTCTAGTCATAACTCCTTGAAATTTGTTTCCAATTATCTGATCTTCAGAATGATTCAATCTTACATATCGGGGTGTTTTTACTTGTTGCTATTCTTCAGTGACTGTTGAATCTCTAGATGATGTCAATGTAACTGGATCACCATTCTATACTGATGTATTCATAATAGGTTCATTTGTGATTATCTCTATTGACGGTTCAGAGTCTGTGTACCTTGAATTTCCTCTAAACTGTTCACCAATCTTCACATTTGCACTCTCAACAATTTTCTGCAATCTCTTGTTAAAACATCTATATGCCTTGATCTTAGGTGAATAACCGAGAAATATTCCTTCATCACTTCTAGGATCAAATTTGCCAATATACTCATCTCTTTTAATATAGCATTTACTTCCAAATATTTTGAAATATTTAAGAGTAGGAGTATTAGCAAACCATAGTTCATGTGGGGTCTTACTGGTTTCACCTCTGATGTGAACTTTGTTGATAGTATAAATAGCTGTATTGACCGCTTCTCTCTAGTATATATGCAATAGATTTTCTTGTAATATCATACTTCGGGCTGCATCCAAGATAGTTCTGTTTTTCCTTTCCACAACTCCATTATGCTAGGGTGTCCAGGGTGTTGATAACTATCTTCTAATCCCATTCACTTCATAAAATGTATTAAATTCCTTAGATGTGAACTCACCTCCTTGATCTGATCTCAAACATTTGATTTTCTTGTCGGTTTTATTTCCTACCATCACCTTGAATAGTTTGAATTTCCCAAATGCTTCAGATTTTCCTTGAGAAAAGTAACCCAACACATTCTAGAATAGTCATCAATGATTAGCATAAAATATCTATCACCTTGTATACTTCTAGTTCTTGCTAGACCACATAAATCAGTATGAATTAAATCAAGAACATTGTTAGACTTCTCCGGAATACTCTTGAAAGTTGTTCTAACTTGCTTTCCAAATTGACATTCCTTACATACCAGACTGTGAGGTTTAACAATCTTAGGTAAATCTCTAACTGCCTTAGTAGTACTAATTTTCACAATGCAATCAAAATTTACATGACAAAGTCTCTTATGTCATAACCAACTTTCATCAATATGTGTAATCAAACATGCTTTCTCATTATTGTTCAAATGAAAGATATTACCTCTAGTCTGATTACTGGTTGCAATTTCCAAACTAGTTCTGTTTAAGATTTTGCATTTAGCATTCTTGAATTGTAACTGAAATCCTTTCTCAACTAATTGACCAACACTCAAAAGATTATGCTTCAAACCTTCAACATAGTAAACATTATCAGTATTGTGCTTACCATCAAAAGATATAGTGCCTTTTCCTTTGATCAAACAAGCTTTATCATCTCCAAATCTTACTAGACCTCCATTGTAATCCTAAAACATTAAGAATTTACTCTTATCTCCAGTCATATGATGTGAGCATCCTGAATCAATAATCCATTCATCCTTATCTTCAACTTTAGCTGCCAAGGCCTGCTCTACTGGTTGAATAGGAGGTGTTGGTTGATCTTCTATTATAGCAACAAAAGCCCATCCATTGTTTGCCGGATCTTCATCAATAACTCCTTCATCAACATAATAGCAAGATTTGTCTCTATTTTTCTTAAACTTGCATTTCTGATAGTCAGGGTTAGGCTTATATGTTATTTTAGCTTCTTCTCTTAGTCTTGCATGTCTATCAAGACATCTAGAAGCCATATGACCAATCTTATTACAATTAAAACATTTAAAGGGTGTTTTACCTTCATACTTACTTCCAATTGGACCTTTAGGCATTTTCCTTGCAAATAATGGTTCAAGTTCTTCATTTTCTCTCCTTCTTTCTTCAAGTTCTCTTTCATAGAAAGCTTTCCAATCAGATTTGTCATGTGATGATGATGATGCTGTAGTTGATGATGATGCCTTAAAAGATAGACCTGTCTTGATAGTAGTAACAGGACCAAATTCCTCAAGCTCAAAAGCTGAAAGTTTTCCAACCAAAGTGTCTCTAGATATTGATGCATTAGACATTGTTCTTAATTCATTTATAGTAGTAACTTTTATTTTAAATGCTGGTGGAAAAGCTCTTAAAACTTTAGAAACAATCTCATCTTCACTTAAGGTTCCTCCACAACATTGTATACCCAAAATAATTTCATTTACTCTTTCCATAAAAGCAGAAATTCTTTCATTTTCTTCCATTTTGAGACTTTCATACTTGACCCGGAAGCATTCCAATTTTGCAATTTTGACTGTGGAATCTCCTTCATTCAATGTTTCCAGTTTTTCCCAAATAGCTTTAGCAGTAGATCTATCTGACAATCCCATGACTTGTTGATCTGATAATGCGCTCAAAAGTGCTTCTTTTTCTTGGCAATCATTTTCTTCATCTTTAGCCAAGTTAGGTGGAATAGGTTGACCTTGAGTAGGAGTAGTATAGCCATTCTTTGTAACATCCCATATGTCCTTTCCAATGTAATTCAAATGTGTCTCTATCTCGATCTTCCATATGCCATAGTTAGTTCCATCAAGTTTTAGACTGTCCTTCTTGAAATAGTTAGAAGACATTGGATCTCCTCAAGCTGTTGAACTTCTGCAAAAAGAGGACTAGGTTCTTATACCAATTGTTAGGTCCTAGAGACAACTGAGAGGTGGGGGGGGGGTGAATCAACTATCCAATAAATTCAACCAAAATTCACTTAACCAAAACTTAATGCTTAACACCGGTAAACCAAACTATATGCCGGTAGACAGGCATAACAGTTAATTGCAATACCGGTAAAGATTAATGCATGAAATAGAAACACAATAACATCCACAACACATAACACAATTATTTGTACGTGGAAACCTTGTAAGGGAAAAAACTAGGTGAGAAGCCTTACCCATAATCAAATGATACTACTGCAGATAGTATGTGTTTACAATATGGATTCTGCACATGTAGGAAGGCCAACTGGCTAGAGCTCTCTGCTCAATCACAAACTGAGAGTTACACTGACTACAATTGGATGGTTAAATCCAATGATAATGTACTGCATCAATATCATCTTCATATGCTGGATTCAATACCGGTTTAGTTCTGATTGCCTCCACAAGATCCTTCCTTCAACCTTCAAATGATGTCTGTGTGTATAGCTCTGCTTATTTTCGCATATACCTTATTGCAATCCTTTTCACATTCACATATTAATATCACAAATGAGATCTTACATTTATACCATAACCTAAGACCAATTGAATAGGTTAGCTCACTAAAAGATATTACAATAAAATCAATATCCAATGCATGATGTCGGTCAATGCATTTACAATAATAATAAATAATCTCAATAACATGTCATGCTGATCTGGAATAGATATGTCCGCCGGTGCTTATCTTGGACCTATTTGCCAGTAACAACAAATATGCAAATCCAAATAAACAATTAACCAAATCGCCAAAACCAAGTGATCAAATAATATCTTTGACATAACCAAGTAGTCTCCAAGTCATTCCAATTGCCGGTGAACAATATAATCTACCGGTGAACCAAATACTGGTGACTTTGCATAAATCTCTGACTTGCCGGTGAACATAACCAAAATATCCAAGTGCTGATAAGTGTTGACATCAATGACAAAACCATATCAACATATCCAAAATGCCAACAACATTTGCATCAATGGTTTGACACCGCGGGATAAGAAGAAAGAAATAATTACAAAGGAATCCTTATCCCACGACAAATACAGGGAAAGCAAAGAGCAACGCGGGATAAGGAATGATCGAAGGAAACAAATGTTAAAGGCTTATCCCACAATGAACAAAGAACACTGTAAAAGGCCCATGAGATGAGGGTTGACTTAAATACAAAGGGAGTCTTATCCCGTAGGATTTCTAAGCCACTAGAATAGCATTACAAGGCAATGCAGAATAATTCAACAAAGAAGGATGCAATTATTTTCTTCTCCCGCACATCCCTGCAGAGATAAGAAAAGAGTCTTGGGATAAGAAAGTACCTAAGAAAAAGGTAAAAGGGCTTATCCCATGGGGCAAAAAAGATTCAGAACAATGGTGAAAGTCAAAGGTGCACCACGGAATAAGGATGTTGAAGGATCATAAAGGAAATCTTATCCCACGATGTGTTCTACTTGCTGAATGATTACTGTGGGATAAGAATTATAAATGGGAAATAAGATAAAGCCTTATCCCGTGCTTTCACGTGGGGTTAAGAGAAATGCTCCAAGATAAGAAAAGGCTAGTTCAAAAGCTTATCCCATAGAGGATAAAAACACAAAGAAAAGGACTTGCAGGTGAAAGGCGAAAGGAAGGGCTAGGGGAAATGTGGGATAATATCTCCAAAGTAAGCACATAGAAGCTTATCTTGCAAATATAGAAGAAAGGGTGAATGACATTGCGTGATAAGTGAAACAAGGGAAAATTACAATAGAAGCTTATCCTACAGAGAAAGCTAAGATGGCCAAGGAAGCTCCAGATAGTATGAATTTCTAAATTGACATAAGGGAATTTAAGAAGATGCCATGTCATTATTCAGGGAAAGTCGACGAATGATCCTGATTGTCTATTGCTAGATCAATGGATTAAATTCAAATTTGGTGCCAACGACTACCTCTGTCCAACACGAATGAATTAATGGTGTCATAATAAAATAAGAATTCAGTGGCATTCTTTCTTACCTTGCATTTAAAGAGAATTTAGAGAGTCATAAAGAGAGAGGAAAACAAAATTCTAGCATTCTGGCATGCCCTCTAACAACTTGTGTAGAATAGATCTTAATCATTGAATCAAAATTAAAATTACACATTCTCCTATGCCACAACCAAGTTTCATCAATCTGAGCAATCAAACAAATTTTCTCACCAACATTCAAATGAAAGATATTACCTTCAGTCTTAGTTCTTGATGCAATCTCTATACTAGAGGCATTTAGGATTTTGCATTTTCAATTCTTGAATTGTAAATAATAACCTTTTTCAATCATCTATTCAACACTTAAAAGATTATGCTTCAAACCTTCAACATGCAAGACATCATCAGTGTTATGCTTACCATCAAATGAAATAGAACCTCTACCACAAACCACACAGGCTTTGCCATCTCCAAATTTTACTATTTCACCATCATACCTCTTCATGCTCACAAATTTACTTTTATCACCAGTCATATGATGTAAAAAACCATTATCAATCACCCATTCATCTTTCTCTTCAACTTTAGCAGCTAAAACTTTCTCCTCAATAGTACAGCTTGTGGAATGAATAGGTACTGGTACATGTTCTTTAATAGCAATAAACACAACTTCATCTCTTTTTGATTCTTCATCTGTAACACCTTCATCAACAACATAATAATAGTTCTTCTGATGCTTATACTTTCGATTAGGCTTGTAAGGCATATCATACTTCTCATGCTTATCATATCTATCATTCCTATCATGCTTATCAAATTTGTCATGCCTATCATATTTAGACATTCTCTCTGAGCATCTAGAAGAAAAATGTCCAATTTTATTGTAAGAGAAATATTTCAGAGGCAATTTTTCATCATACTTACTGGCTTCTTTAGACAATATCCGAGCCATCAATGCTTCAAGATTATCCAATTCTTTTTCTTTCTCTTCCATCTCTCTTCTCTCTCTTTCACATTTGGATATTCTGCATTCATCAAGATCATACTTTTGATTTCTGGATACAGATGCTCTAAATGTTGTCTCAGATTTTCCATGTGATTCACCAAATTTTCTTAGTTCAAATCTAACAATCTTTCCAACCAACATATCTCTTGTCACAATAGTTACAATCGGATCTCATCAATAACAGGTACCTTATGTTTGCAAGTAGGAGACAATGATCTCAATACCTTAGCAATAATTTCATCTTCTTCAAGAGTTCCACCAACACATCTGATACCTAGGACAAGTTTATTCACCTTAGCACTAAAGGTGTTTATGTTCTCATCTTCTCTCATCTTCATCATCTCATACTTCCCTTTCAAACTCTGCAACTTAGCAACTTTGACTTATTTATCTCATTCATACAAGGTCTTAAGATTCTCCCAGATCTCATGTGTAGTCTGAAGTCCCATTACTTTAGTCATCTTTGAATCAGTCATGTCACTTAGTAATGCTTCTTTTGCTCTAATGTTATTTTCAGCTTCCTTGATCTCATTAGCAGTAAATAGTCCATTCTATGGAAGATAATAGGCATTCTTTGTAATCTTCCAGTAATCTTCTACAAGACATCTCAAGTGCACCTCCAACCGGTTCTTCCATATAGCATAGTTACTTCCAACAAATCTTAGACTCTCCTTAAAGATAACACCTCCAGTTGCCATCCCAGATCTCCTCAAGTGGTTAAGCTTCTTCCAGAAGATCTAACTCTAATATCAATTGTTGGCAACAATAATGAAGTAAAACTAAGAGGGGGGGGGGGGGGGGGGGGGGGTTGAATCAGTTTTCACCAGATTATCAAACTTAACTACAATCACAAAACTGATAAACTATAGTAATAACAAAGATAAGCAAATTGATAGCACAACACACAACACCAAAATTTTGATGCGGAAAACCCAGTTAAGGGAAAAACCATGGTGGGAACCTACCTAAAACAAGATGAGACTCTGCAGTAATATGTGTAAATAATTACAATGGGGAATATACCAACATTCAGGCACACTTCTTAGAGCTCATAGCTCAAAATATAATAACCTAGAAGGCTACAACCCTCAAGATAGTCTCATTGACTTACAATATGATTTAGACTACAATCTGGAAGAAATGAACTGCAATAATAACATCTTCTAATGCCTGATGATAGTTCTGGTTGAGCACATATGTCTACTCTACACCAATCTCTACTGAATACACCATACTAAAATATAAATCCTTTGGTTTGCACATACACCACTCTTTGATAATACAGACACGACCTTGATTCCTAAATTACATGACTTTATCACCTATTTATACAATTCATCAACCTTGACAACAAGGTCAGCTAAATCCTCAACTCACAAATACAAAATTACATTACACAATACAAAGATCAACCACTAGATCAATATAATAATATACATGATATAAAATGGACCTAAATCAAATTCTCAAACATGCAACACCACCATAAATCATGTCGAGATCAATTGAAACATGCTACACCACTAGGAATATCACATACAATGAAGAACATCACCAGTTCAACAAATCACTGAAAAATTGGACAACGATCAATACAGATCATCAAAACAAATAGGACATAGTTAGGAAACACCGACAAGCACATTAGAATCATCAGTAATAGCTGCACAAACACCACTTATCAAATCTTCATCGATCAACATTTGAAACTCAAGAATACTCAAATAGCAGCAACTTTCATGAAGAAAGATAACTTTCAGAGAACCAAATCATGAACCATTTGAAATAAAGATACACATGAACATCCCAAAAAATATCCCAAAATATCAACTCAAGATCTGATCACGCCGGAATATACCGAAGGAAATACCGAACTCTGCAAAGCACTGATAAAAAAACCAAACTGCAAACTGGATCATATGATATGATCAATTAAGCATCTCGGATCATTGAAACCAATACAAAAGGATATATTTATATCAGAAATACTCCATAAACCAAACCATGATCCCAATAAACCAATCTGCAATCACTAGAGAAATAAATCACAAGAATATGTTGACATCAATGATAACAACATATCCTAGAAGCAACAATGATCAACAACAACATTGCCTAATGAAGTTCCCTTGGATCTTTTTCCTTTAGAAGAATCCTTGAAGGAATTTCTAGGTGCGTATGATGAATTGCCCTCTTATCATCATAAACGTTGCTTCCCTTACTATTTAAATACCTAGGCATATTTTGGGGAATCCATTGAATAGGGGGCACCCTCATCTTATAACAAGGAGCAAATACCCATGTCTCATCTAGAAGACCATAGTGCACTCCTTGCCAGAGAGACTACTGATGTCATTATGAGTGACAAAGCTCTTGACAGGATTATCAAGGTCAGGAAGTGTTTATCTTGCAAAGAATTTAAAAGGCATTCTGATCCTTTGCATCAATTCCCTGACATCTTTGCTTGGTCTTATGAAGAAATGTTAGGCATTGATGAGTCAATTGTGGTACATAACATTGTATTGAGCCCTAATGCTAAACCTTTGAAATAGAAGATTTGAAAGATGAATTGTAAGGTGGCTTTATTAGTCAAGATAGAGATAGAAAAGATCTTAAAGGCTAGTTTTATTTGTCCCATTGACTATTCGCCTTGGATCTCAGACATTGTTCTAGTTAGAAAACTTGATGGTCAAATTCATATTTGCATTGATTTCTAGGATGTGAATAAAGCTTCTCTCAAAGATGATTTTCCACTCCCGAACATTCACATGATCATAGATTCAACCACATTAAAACTCTGGAGGAGGCCTTTGTCAAAGTATAGGAAAAGTTGAGGGCTGTTGTGGCAACGAGTAGGACAGACATGGAAAATAGATTTGAAGGACTTAAGCAGCTGAATGCCCAAGCTCTGGCTATTTAGGGCCTTTCCAAAGAGGGTGTTGAATCTCCAACAACCATTGTTAAGTCAATGAAGAAGGTTTCCACTCATGAGTTGGCTTCTGGTTCTTCTCCTAGTCCTCATACCATGCTCAACAATAGAGACAAAGGAATAACTCTCATTGACAAAATTATCCATAAGGTACACACTATAAATCAAGATTTGATTCAAAAGAATGAAAACTCTATAACGTCTTTGGGGTTTCAGACCCTTGTTTTAGTTGCTTTTGTTTTTCTTATGTCCAATGGTTAGTTAGTGTTTGATTTCTTCTGATTAGATGGTTTTGTTGTAAAGGGTTTTAGGTCCCTTCAAAGCCTATTTTCCTCTAATCAAAAACTATAAAAATAGTATAGGTTTTGTCTACTATGGTGAGTCATGAAACCAAGAACCTTAGTAATAATGGTCCACCACCTAAGTCATCCTCAAGCTCTAGGGATCATTCCTTAAATAACCAAAATATAATTTGTTATCAAGTTCCTAAAGTAAGAGGAATCTACTGAGGCAAAATTTTGTTGAGTGCTATTAGCAACTATAGACGTATAAAAATGACCATATTCCTAAATGAATATTTAATGTTCATTTTATTCTCATTCCTCTATTTTAGCTAAATCTAATTTAATTAAATCACCACATTCTTCTATTTAATTAAATAAATTATTCAATTTATTTATATAAATTCATTTAAGCCCTTTATATCATTTAATTGAATAAATCATTTTATTTAATTAAACCCCTTCTCTCTAATTTTAATTATATTTACATTTAATTAAATATTTTACCCCAATTAAATAAATCTAATTTATTTAAATCTACAACTTGCAACCAAATTGAAATAAAGCAATTTATTTTAATTAATCCCAAAATTCCTCCACCCACTTGTATTTTCCTACAAATGCAAGTTGCACAACTATTTTAAATAAATAAATTATTTATTTAAAATTCTATTTATCCTCACCCACTTGAAACCTTTAATGGTTTCCCTTAAAGTATTCAAACTTAAAGTCTTCAAACTTAATGGCTTCTTTCTAGAGTCTTCTTAAGCTTTTAATGGTTTTTTCTCAAAGTCTTCAAGCATTTAATGCTTTATCTTCCTTTTTCTCATGTAAATAAATTAAGATTTATTTAAATCCAAAATTCACATTCACATTTAAATAAATTAATATTTATTTAAATATTTATCCAAATGCAAATTACACCATTTAATTGAAATAAATGATTTTATTTTAATTGAAAATCCCAAAATTCCTCCCACTTGCATTCTCCTACGAAATCCACTTGCATGCCTAAATCCCTACTAGATTCTTCTAACTCCTTCTAATTAGCCTAATCCTATCCTAATCATTGTCACATCCCTAAGCAAAGGGAAGTCACTTCTCAAACCTTCAAAGTCTTCTCAAACCATTAAAGGCTTCAGGTCTTCAACAACTTAACCATAAAAGTCTTCCAAACCATTAATGGTTAACTCAACCCTCTTGCATGGTTAGAGACTTTTTGACTAACTTAACCCTCATCTAACCCAAGGGTCTCATCAAGCATTCACTGCTTTGACCATGGTTATCCCTTTAACCCTTGCACATTCATTTATCCCTTGGATAAAAGGAATATCCATTAACCTAACCCTAACCCAACCCCATAGGGTAACCATCATGCCCCCTCAAGCATTTAATGCTTCCTACCTCTCCTCTCAAGCAGTCTTATGTTGACAATTGTCACCATTTCATTGGTGAAAATTGTAAACATGGATTAATAACTTTCAATCCCGAACCTTGATAACTCCTCCAATCTTGACTCTCCATTGCCCTATTTTCACTGTAAATAGAGCTCTCCTTCCTCCATTTCAAAGATCATCCAAGCTTTTAGTATCTCATTTATGCTCAATTTTAGCTTGCATCTAGCCTCTCTTTGAAATAGGAAATAATCTAATATGCATTTTAGAGTATTTCTATTATCATTAGCTTAAATCATTAACTAGTATATCATATTAGGATAGTATTGCTACTAACCTTGTCATCCTATAATCTAGTTTAATCCATTTTGTAGAAACATGCATAAATAGGATGCATTCATGTTAGAATTAATCTAAAGCATCCCTCATTCTTGCATTAGTCATCCCTAAGTCACTTTGCTAAGTGATCTGAGAGCAAAGGCATTGGCTTGAAGGACCTTGTGAGATAGAGAACCATGGAACCAACCTTGGAAAGTTGAGCTATACTTCATAGCTCCATAACTTGCACCAAGAAGTCCCATGTGTGTGTGTGGACAAGTCTTTTGGAATATTTTCATATATTGAGTTTCATCAGCCCGCTTTCCCCGCATACATTTCTGGGGCCCACCGTGGGGCCCTACCCCACTAATCAAATCAGTTTTTAAATCTAACCGCTTTTGTAGGTACATAGGAAATAGGAATCAACGCGTGGGGAACATCCCTTATCGCATCTAGTCAATATTATAGTGCATCTGGTTCATTGTTCAGCACGTGGGACTCATTCCTTAGCGTGTACAGACTATCACTTAGCGCATTAAATTTATTAACATTTTCCTGTAGGTCTCGGCGCGAGAAAACAACAGAGAAACGCATTCAAAAAATAGCTCAGCGCATCGGGTCTATTCGATAGCGTATCCTAGTTGTTTTGTAGTGCGTACAGTCCTTTCTGTAGCGCATCACAGACAGAAGGCAAAAATTAAAATTGTAACCGAGTGTAAAGTTAGACTTGTTGAAGTCCACAAAAACCTGTATTTTTCTAATTACTATGGTGGGTATTTTTATAGGATTTCTGACATCTTATTGCATTGGCTTGAGGGACCTTGTGAGATAGAGAACCATGGAACCAACCTTGGGAAGTTGAGCTATCCTTCGGAGCTCCATAACTTGCACCAAGAAGTCCCATGTGTGTGTGTGGACTATCTTTTGGAATATTTTCATATATTCAATTTCATCAACTCGCTTTCCCCGCATACAGCAACATCAATTTCATCATCTCAAAAAGCCAACACAAATTGATGTACATCCTTAGCTCAAGTTACATAGCAAAAATAATGTAGCTCACTAGAGTAGACAAAAGAAGAAGAAGATATATGGATGAAATGATGTCCTATCGAGCCTTCCATCTAGACAAGTAGTTTTATAGTACAAAGGAAATATTTTCTCAATATAGTTTTTCAACTCTAAATTAGCTTGACAACGTCAAGATGAGTATCAATACTCGTTCAATAGTTGTGTTTGTAGAAATTTTCAAGATCCAATGCACCCATAACACTAGTTGTATCTAAATCATTGACATCTACATTATCCTTAGATCTATTAATATTTATCATGCCCCCACCTTTTAGGTGCATCATGGAAATATTAACATTGCCCCTATCTTTTGGTACACCAAATTACCTCACACTCTATTTGTTTTATAGAAATAAATAATGTGTTTTATTCATTTAGCGATGAAGTAGAGTATTTGGACATATGAGAGATAAGATCCATTGTCCATATAGGCATCATATGTCCTCCATGGCTACTATTCCACTATTCCATATATGTTTTTGTAAATTCATTAACCATACCACCATGATTTGTTTCTTGGAGTTGTAGACCATTATTCTAGACAATAATTTCTCATCCTCTTTGTTATATATGTGCATCGTATTATAAGATAATAATTAATCCTATTATTACATTCTAAGTATCAATTATTTTGCAGTACTTATTTTCTTACATATTGAGCCTGCTCCTATTCATCTCAAGTGGGTTGATTTTATAGCCATATTTACTTAATGATCATGGTAAATTTGACATGGTATCAGAGCTAGAATAAGAAAGCAACACCACACACTCATCAAGATTCACCAATTGTCTTGCAAATTGAATTGCTTCTAACCAACACACAATACCAAACATTTAAAAAAAACGCTGATCAATATGAAAAAATTAAGACTATAATTTATTACATTATAATAAGCATAAATTAAGAAATTAGATTGATAACTCATGAAATCATAGAAATTTCCTCTGATTCCAATCTCATGAATTTTCCCTTGGTCCCAATCTCACTTAAAATGAAAAGCTATAGAACTTTCATCTTGTCCCAGTCTCACTCAAAATGAAAAGCTTTAGAAAGTAAAACTAAGAAGATTTGGATAACACGCATGCAAAAATAAAGCAATGTACTCTACATAATGGAGATTCGGTAACTGGATCGTATTTTACCATGTGGGGATAATAAGGGAGAAGGTTAGTTCGAAGCCGTTGGCCTGAAGTGGTAGTGCTGGAGGCCATGCCTGGAACGTATCACCACAGGGAGGCTGCTGTTGGGCAGCGCCTTCAGGACTTCAGGATTCGCATCGTAGATTTTGACATAGCCTGCGTTAATGCTCTTCATCAGCTCCACTGCTTTTGATGGCGGTGGTTATAGATTGTCTGCCAGCCTACCATAGTTGATTCCCACCGCATGACTCAACAAAAACAGATCGGCATGTGCACAGACAAAAACAAATTCTCATGAAAAGCAAAAAAAAATTATGAAGGAAACGACTAAACAGATAGATTGACAGCATTAGTACCTGTATCTCTCCACACAGATTTTATCCCCAAACACGGAACAATTAAAGACAGGTGAAATCGACAAGCCCCCATTTTGTTGTGTGCTATGGTGAAATCCATAAGCCCCCATTAGGGAATACCGACTCCAAGAACCCTCCCTAAGGTATGGCCAATTTATATAATTCTTCTCCATCTCAAACCGGTGAGAAAGCTAGACTACTTTTCAAGCTAGCGAAAGAGCAATGATGTATCCATGGCTGTTTCCATGCAATAAAGCGTTGGCAAATTTTTATTTCAAAAACTCAAATTAAATGTGCAAGGCTATACGATTTTTAATGTAGTTCATTTTCTATTTGCTGTATGAGTTTTGTTTCTAAATTTTGTCATCTTTCACCCGTTAAGTACACAGAATTGGTCGTGGTGAAGAGATATCCTACAAGCTATGGTTAATTATGTGGGTGAAACAAATTTCCTTACTTGAAAGCTCTTCATTCCATAAGAAAAGAGAAAAGCGCAGAGGATTTGCTACTTTAATGGGATGCAATTCCAGATACTTCTCATCCTCTTCACAAGAAGGAAGAGGGAAATGAATGCGGGTATGACCATTCTCACAAACCCGCCAAATACGACACGCGTATAATGAAATGGATTTGCATCAAGCACAAAAAGATGTTGATTATATTTCTTGTAGATGTGAAGAATCCAAAGATATTGAGGCATTTTTTATGTTGTACATTATAGTCCTAATAAAACCGTGACCATTGGCTTCAAACCAAAGACATTGAGGTATTTTTTATTTTTGAACAAATTTCACTACTGAAAACATAAGTCATATTTGATCTCATGTCTCAGGGCATGTGGGTGGACATCAAGCCAATGTGATTCCTCGTTTAGATTTACAGACTGGCTAAAAGCCAAAAGACATTATTTTAATGTAAAGGGAGTCTGTGATTCAGTGGATCTTTGATGTCAGCAATTGAAAGGAAGACTTTGTGATGTGATGAAGAAGATAAGAAATGTAATTACCAACTGCCAAGTCAATGACGAAATATCTAATCAACCGTTGCAGGAGTGAAGTCACTAGCATGTTGTAATGCAAAGGACATTGAAAAGAAATGGGACATAACACACAATAATAAAGTGAGATTAAGAGCTTTTTCAAGGGTCTAGCCATGAGGGCTACACAGACATAGGGTTTCATGATTCTTTAATGTCTACTGCTACGAAACTCCTCTTAGGCTATAGAACTGTTACTATTCACCGTTACTTCTTTCCTCATATTTTCATGTTAACTACCTTAACTCCATGCATCATTCAAGAAAAATATATTTTTTCCCATTCCAACCGCGTTCTATCATTATCATTTGCTATTTCAATTGCAGACGATAAGTGCACGCCATCATGCAGAAAACAACTCTAAAATTTCAAAGAGTTACTCGTCGTGTGGATGAACAGCAGATAAGGACGTCGCTCATTGCTTTTGGAGTTCAAAGAGTTGAATAATTTTGAGATTTTATGTAAATAATTATCTATTGTAGGCCTGACCGTTTCAAGTAAAGAATCAATTGAACACCAATTTTGCATGGATCATTATCATGTTAGTTTCTTTAAGGAAATGTAATGTATCCACTTGCCTTTCTAATGTCTCTAAACATTCCATGTTTTACCAGTTATATTTCAATACTGCTTTTTAAGAACTTCAATTGATGAACTAAAAATGAATCTCAGCATACATGAGCATTCTAGGATGATACAAATATTTCAATACTGTTGTTTAAGAACTTTAAATACAGTTATATGGATTAGCTTAATAGGACATGTCCCCCTGTGTCAAAATTAAGACTATAATTCACTAAATGATGATAAACATAAATTAGGAAGATAGATTAATAATTCATGAACTTTCATGATAAAGCTCTTAGAATTTTCCCCAATCTTATTCTCACTTAAAATGAAATTTTCTAGAATATTAGATGTATGCATATGATATTGCATTAACATAGATTACATTGAAGAAAAATTGATTTGCCTTACAAAATATATGAATGGATATTTTTAATTATAGATATAATTATTTAATAGAAGTGCTTCCAACAATATTACATGCTTCAAAGAATTAATAGATAAATTTTAAAACAGATTTTCAAACATTCACTTTAAATTTAATAAATCATGTATTGACACAAACAATTAAAGTTATACATTACAAATATCTTCTTCCACATCAATTTTAAATCTACTAACACATACTATAAACATGACGATGTCTGTTCAGCTGACAAAATGGCTGCTATAGATATTTTTAATGAATAAAAAAGTAAACCATTCTATCAGCTAGATAGCCATTTCCATATAAACATTATCTCTATCTATATCATAAAATATGATATATTATTATTTTTGAAAATTATTTCAAGAAAATAAATACATCCGAAAACAGAAACTTTCACTGGGATGCCTTTATTTTATATTGGACATATGATACGGAATAACAATAAAAGTGTATGAAGTGAGATACTTATTCAAAATTGCATAAAAATCAGAGAAACATAGTTTCTCTCAAACGACGGCTGCACATTCTATTAGTCTTCATATGCTGAGATCCCTTGAGAGATCCAAGATTTTGCAGAATGCCCTTGAGTGACAGCCAAGGGTTTGTCATTCTTTTCGAAGCTCCACCAAATAGATATACAATCAAAAAAAGAGATAGAAGCCTTAAAGCAGGCATCGACATTACAAATTAAGTACTTAACTTTCCTCTAGGACTTCCAAATGTTGTTAAACATAACAAACACAAAAACCATAACATTAAATTTACCAAAAAATAATTATTGGAGATGAATTTTTTTTCAGATTTACCCTGAACTAGTTTGAAAGAGCTAGATTATTCCTAATTAGAACCTTCAAGGGATTTGAACCTTCATAGTCTTAACAATCCACTTGACTACCAAATCAGCACCTTGGATTCTTAAATCCTCTAGACCTAGATCCCCAAAAAATTTAGACCCAAATTATAGCATGTCTCTTATTTTTATCTTTGCCATCAAATCACAAAAAAGTACTTAGAATTTTTTAGAGCTTCTTAAAGTAACATTTGGCAAACAAATAATTAGAGAAAAAATTAATAGAATGAGAGACAATCAAATTCTAAACAACTTGAATCATCTCAATAAGAGAAAGGAGATGTGACTATTGAAAAAATGTGTCTTTTCAATCTTAAAATACAAATCGTCTCACATGTATTTCACGGATGAAGAAACAACAAATGAATGCCCAAATACCTTACCAGATTATTTGGGCTAGCCCATTACTTTTTCTTATTCTTAATCGATATAGGTGGCTCACAATCTTATCTAATTATAGTACATGTACTACTAGAGGTTTTATCCCTTGAGGCTTCACTAAAAATAATTAAAATTTTCATTGGAGTAGCTTGAAGGGGAAACACAGTCAGTTAAGGGCTTTGGGTTCGTCCCATATAAGTGTCGAGATCGATTCTCTTTGCTTTGGGTTAAGTTGTGTGTGGTTCATTCAGACTAGGCCGCCACTTCTAGTGGACAAGTCTCAACTCAACTTGCCTCCTCCTCCCTCAAAACCTGGCAATAAAATAAGACCAAGGAAAGGGTGGTTGAGATTGCTGGGCCGAGTCGCATAACTACGCAACATTCCGCATGGTAGGGGATACCACTGGGTCACCAATTTTTTTTTTATTACAGTATCAAAACATTTCTTATTCATTTCAACAAAAATGGTTATATCATCACCAAATTGAGAATTTATTAACTGCTATTTATAGGGGAGTTGGATACATTTTGACAAAAGTAGCTATATCATCAAAATTTGAATCTAAACCCTTCAAGATCTAGTGAAACACCCATGTTAATTCTTGAAGAAATGAATTTATCTTTCTATACCTGTAGTGGCATCATTCAAGTCCACATTGATACTGATTCAACTTGCATTAGCATCAATTTATATGGGTGTTGATTTTATCTAGAAATGATCTACGATAAATTGTAAATAGTTTTTCCAATTAGTCATTATTTTTCAACTATGCATGAGAATCCCAAATTTTATAGGTATTGATTAAAAAAGGAAAGCAACTTTTCATGCTAGCAAGCTTAAGAACCCCTATTTTCCTACATGATAGTGATGAATCACTCTATTAGAGTGATAAATAAACTAACCTAAATGATACGTTTTTGAGGCACATCAAGGATCATACCCACTTTCATCAATGGAGTTATCATACACAATCTACTTACTTTCTCTGGTATCGCATATGATCCATCCGCTCCTCACTCCATCTATCCAATGCTCTAGATATCTGAAGTCTACTAGAAAATAAAATTGAAATAAATTCATTAAATTTTACTATGAATTAAATTTAAGAATTTTATAAATAACAATATTACAAAATATGAATAAGAATGGGTATGTGGGAAAATGGTTATTATGGTGCGGATTGTTGGATAATAATAATAATGATGAAGAAAATTATTATCTTATTTTATTGTTAGATTATGAAACAATGTAAAGAAAAAATTGAATCTAATAAAAATATTCAAGGTGGTTTCGAGGAAATTAATTTTGTAATAGCAGTAGGTGCATGAATATTGTGATTATTTCTCTAGTAATTGACCTAATATTGAATCGGTGAGGTAAAAAATGGGAGACCTCATCTCTAATAGAAATGTTCAATAATAACATTTCAATGGAATTCGAATCTTGATCGCAAGAACAATAACACCACAAGTTATCCATCACAATATACCAATACAGACAACAAATCTATTATTAATTGCTCTCTTATATCTTATTTGTTATTTTTTACGCATATAATTTTTAAAATTTATTATTTAATTTTGTTAGTTCATTTTTTCAAATGTGCAACCCTAAGAACAAATGTGTTGAACGTGCCAAATTTTTGCATGGTAATTTTAACACATTATATTGAAAACAATACTAACATGAATATAATGTGTTAATTAAATTATTATTTTAATTTATATTTAATGAATAAAAATTTAATGATAAAGCATAGACTTTAATCATTAAAAAGTCAAAAATTTGATCTCACTATTGTAGATCCGACCCTTTCAAATTTGTAATTTGGAGTTCAAGTTTTTACTAACCCGCAAAATAATTCTCCTTCAAGAACCAACCAACACCAATTTGTATGAATCATTATCATGTTATTTTCTTTAAAGACATGAATCTATTCACCTCCCTATCTAATTTGCCTCTAATCATTCCATGGTATATCATTCATAATGCATAAATTAAATTAATGATGTAGAAAACAATCTTAGCATACATGAGCATTCGAGGAAGATACACATGTTTCAAGAGTGCTATTTTTATATTTTGAATACATTTATATGGATTAACTTAGTAGGACATGTCCCCTTCAATGACAAAATTCAGACTATAATTCATTAAATGCTGATAAACACAAATTAGGAAGCTAGATTAATAACTAACAAACTTTGATGATAAAGCTCTTAAGATTTTTCTCTTATACTATTGTCCTTTAAACTAAAAAAATATAGAGGATTATATATATGTATATGATATTGAATTGACACAGATTTCACTTAGGAAAAACTAATTTTCTTTACTAAATATATGAATGGATATTTTTAATTATAGATACATTTATAATTACTTAATAAAAATATATCCACCAATATTGCATGCTTCAAAGAATTATTAAATAAATTTTACAACATATTTTTAACCATTCACTTTAAATTTAATAACAAATGTATTGATACGAACAATTGAATACAAATATCTTTCTTACGATACGCTCCCTCAATATCAATTGTTGTGCGCTGCCATTTCCCCATTATCTCTGATACAAACAATTTCATAGTCCAGAACCACTTCTTATTTCTCTTCTACTACAAATGATTCTATTTACAATCTCAAAGGGCCATGTCTATTTATAATGAATTACCAAGACTACTTTGCAAGCTAGCGAAAGAACGTACATGGTTGTTTTTGCTTCGGCCCCCCGAAGGAAAATGTAATCGGGGCCTGAGGTGAAACTAAACAAGCCCCCATTTTGTTTTCAAATGGGGCCCCACTTGAAAACGAAATGGGGTCCCATTTTTAAATCGGATTTTACCTATTTTTTTCGAGCGAATTTTGTCATTTTTGGACAATAAAAGTAATTTTAGGAATGTGAAAAAAGGGGCTCGTTATTTATATAACGGGCACCTGGGTGCCCATTTTATAGAATTTGATTCCACAACCCACCACTTGCCTTGGGATTAGGTCTGGGATAGGCCTGGGATGGCCACACCTGAGACATGGACCTGCAAATTCAAATCTCCATGAACGAAAGGACAAATATGAACTTATGAAATAGTTTATGTTCCTCTAATTAGAGAATTTTTATACAAAATTAAAACCCATTTCAGATTATACTGTCTTGATTCTAAATATATAATTAAAAAAAAATGATTATTTTAACTATTTTTCATTTAATTTATACTAAATCGGGTCCATGAACTCGAAATATTAACAAATTTTGTTAATTTAATAACCTTTTTATTTTAATAAATTTTGACAAAAAAATTATGTCATCAATCTACATAAAATTATTTTCTATTTAAAAATAAAAATAAAAATGTTAAGTTTACCTCAAATTATGTGGGCCGTACATGTCAAATTTTTAAAAAGATAATTACAGTCATTAAAAAATTAATTAAAAAAAATATTGAAAAAAGAAATACAAAAAAATATGCTCATCAATCTTCAGTGTGTGACAAATCATTTCCCAAAACAGTTTGAGAAAATAATTTTAATTGTGTCAAAAAGTGTGGGTCGTACACATGCATCCAGTATGGTCTTGAAACAACCATTTTTAAAACATAGTTTTTAGAACTCCATTAAAACAGTTATTTTTTATTATGTGGGTATTAAAATAAATTACATATTTGGGAAGTAGACTTAGAGGCATATCTTTTATATTACAAACTTTATCCAAGATTCAATCTCCAAGTGTTTTAAAATTTAAGCGCAAAAGACAAAACCTAAAAATTAGGGAAAACACTTCCACTTTTTGGCCAAAAAGTGGACTTGTAAAGCGGAAAATCGATCGAACCCTAGTTGCTCTCCCCTCTTCCAACTCCGAGGAGAGAGAAGGGAGGTCGCTAGGGTTGATGGTTTTCACTTAGGGGAGACTTTACATTCAAAAGAGGGGTTGAAACCCACAAGATCCAATCCCACACGAGGCAAGATTGGATGATAAATGTGTTTCAAGGGTTAAGACAACAAGGCTACCCTCTTTTGTAAAGAATGTTGATAGAAGAATTAAGCTAGGAATGCATAGAAAGTGACAAAGATTCGCTTATAAACTAAGATAGGGATATAGGATGAAGCTGCAGACCTGGAATTAGTAGTAAAATGTCGATACGGCACTGTCTTGCAAATTTGAGCAAAAGTTGATGGGACGATGGCGCCCGGTGCCACGGTCCTCCGAAAAATCCACGAAACGAAGGGGGATCTGTTCGTCTCTACACAAGGATTCCAAATCTTCAATTTCAGCCGCGTACCTGCAACCTACACACAGAAAAGCGAAGACGATTGGGGGGTTAGGGATTAGGGGTTTGCCTTTAGGTCAAACCCCGGTTTTGGAATTAACCAAGAAATGAGAAATGCTGTAAATGTAAATGATTGTAATGTAAAACAAGTACTAATACCTTGTTGTAAGGATGTTTGTATCCTTATGTGCGAAGGTATAGATGTTGTTGTATGTTGTATGTTGTATGTTGTATGTAGTAAGTGATCTCCTCTTCAATGGTTGAATCCTTGTCTTGAATGCAACACTTAGCCTTGAATGGAGACTTGAAATGATCAATTACTTGAAGGAATGCTTGAATGCTTGAATGCTCGAGTATAGTTTCCATGCTTTTTCTGTCATGTATGTATATATTCAAATGAGAGAGGAAAATGTAGTTTATATACTTGCCAATTAGGGTTAATAGACTGATTTTCCCGACCTTAGGCCAACTAGGAAAGTTAATTTTCCAATTTGCAAACAAAAAGACCCGAGACCCCATAGGAGACCGGGCCCAAAATAGGCCCAGGGACCAGGGCGCTGGGCGCCATGGTCCTGGGGGACCAGGGCACTGGGCACTCTGGTCCCACCTCCCGGGACAGCAGGGTGCAAAGGAGGTTCAGGCCAGAGTGCAAGAAAATGCAGTTTTTAGTGTCAAAAAAAGGTTTCGGGTCTCCATTCAGGTTGCGTGTTGCGTCGCCATCGTGAAGACCGAAATGCAGTCGAAATTGCAAGTGTCACAATTTTAGGATGCTACATTTAGCCCCCACTTTAGCGGGAGTATGTATGCTCATACTTCTGGTAAAGTACAAGGAAACAACATTGAAAGACTTTCACCACGTCAAGGAGGCAAGACACACCAAGCCCCCAGTGGACTAAGGATCTTACGCCTTCGATTGACAAAGTAAAAGGGAAGATCATGAGGGAGAACCATGACTGTCAGTAGTAAGGTTCCCTCACTATGAGTCATGCAAAAGAAATACCAAAAATTTTCAAGGCAAAGCTAAGTTCGCACTAAGAAATTTTTAAGTATCTTGAAGGGATAGACAGGGTGTATGCCCCCCTACATTAAAGTGATTGCACACGCCTCAACGAGGGTGATTGTTTTAACGTAGTGATACACATAAGAAATTAGAAGGGAAAGGAGCACGTTATCACAAAGATTTAGCCCCCGAGTGTGAGATAAACCCAAGGATAATAGACACAAAACACAAAGCACGAGGTGACTTCACTTTCCTCAGGGTCAGTATGCTGTATGATAATTCATGTATATATATCATATGTATGTATGCATAATTGTTCTTCATTCCCCAATCAAGGAAGGTCACCTAGAAGAAGGGAACACATGTGTCTTTTGAGTCAACATGAGAGAGACCAAAAGAGATCTCAATGCTTTGCATCGTCCTCAAGTAGACAACACTAAGGACAACAAATAGAAGAATGAGAATAACACATAGAAGAAGTAACAAAAGAGAGGAGGAGAGAATCTGCTATGCTAATGAAACTAGTCTAGCACGTCATCTACCCCCCGATCTTGCTGATCAATGTTTCGGGAAGGCAGGGAACACGCTAGAGGAGGAACATCCAACACAGCAGATGGAGCTATCACAAGATCCAAACAAGGGCTATTTTCATGTTCCAAGCCACGTTGTTCTTGTCTAGGAGCTAGGATAAGTGCTTTAGAAAATTCGTTAGATAAATGGTTATCAATATCAACAAGTTCATATTCACTATCAGAAGCAAGAGGAGTAACATGTTCATCATGAATAACATTTTCATCTATATCATCATCAAGATTTATAAAAATAGGATCTTTAACTCGCACAGGATCAAGACCATCATGCATCTTATGTTTAGGAGATTTTGGCTCAATTTCTAGTTGAGGAGAAAATGGAATAATGCTTGTTGAAGGTGTTTTTGGAGATTGCAAAGTTTGAGAAGCAGCTGCTTGAGCTCTAAGACGATGCTTTCATCGACGTTCGCGTGCAGAACGATTTCGTCTAGTCTTAGTAGGAAGTGGAGAAGATTGAGGAGGAGGAATGTTCTCATCCTTATCACTTGGGTGTTTAGGTTGTGGTCTCTTAGGCTGGATAATAGGAGAAGAAGAAGGTCTCTTCTCTCTATAAAAAGGAGGAGGAGGAACTGCTCCATATAAAGGAGGAATTTTTGGTTTAGGAAGGAGACCAAGTCCATCATGACGAGGAGGTATAGGTCTACTTTTAGAAAGTTTATTCGGCATAAACATAGTCACATCCATAGGGATGGGTTGGGAATCTTCTTGAGGAAAGACATTAGTTTTATCTTTCAAAGGAAAAACTTCCTTCTCAAGAACGATAGGAATGTCAAGTTTAGGTGTTCTAGGTTCACTTAGAGATAGGATCATATCTGTTTTCCACTTTTGATAAGATTTAAAAAGATGATCACTTCGCAGAGGAAGAGATTGGAATTGTTTAGGCCAAAAGTAATCAATAGGAACACTAGAAGTTCTTTCAGCTGGTTTAAAGAGACTATGATTGACATTAACAATTTCACCATTATGGGGAAATTTCAAACACTTATGAATAGGAGAAGCAATATCTTTCATGGAAGATAGCCAAGGATAGCCAAGCTTCACATGAAATTGTTCGGATGAAGGAATAATAGCAAAGTTCACATCAAGAGATTTGTTATGGACCTCAATAGGTAATGTAATAGAACCAATTGCAGGAGAAGAAAATGCATCAAATAATTTCACAACCACATCTGTCTTGTCATAGATCACTTGATTCAATTGCAAAGTAAAAAGAAATTCCTCAGTAATAACATTAACCATGCACGAAGGATCAATAAGCACTCCACGGCAAGGTGTATTCTTGACTTTTGCAACTATGTATAAAGGACCATCAGGTGCCCTAATGGTTTCACTAGAATCAAATGTAATGGAAGGTTCTTTAAGGTTTTCTTGCTGCTCTACAAAGTTAATCACATTCGGAGTCATAGACACAAGACCATCAGATGAGAGAGAGGAATCATTAGTCTCAATTGCATTAGAGGTATGAGAAGGTAATGGATCAGTAAAAATCTGAAGATTTTAGTTAGGAGGAGCTACAGATGTGTTGCCTTTATCATTCACTCTAGAAACAGAAATAGTATTATTATCAATCAAATCTTGAATTTTACCCTTTAAAGAAAAACATTTTTTATTATCATGCCCAGGATGACGATGAAATTGACAAAAAGATTTGTTATCAAAATAAGGTGAAGTAATCTTTGCAGGATCAATTTGCCTTATAGGAGGAAGAGTAAGCACATTTTGTTCCAATAACTTATTCATAATACTATGCAATGATTCATTCAAAGGAGTATACTTTCTTTCTTTCTTGAAAAATTTAGAAATAGGAGGCACACCTGATGCTGCATTCACATTGTTGTTGATGATGTTTTCATTGAATTTGATGGAATCTCTATTCGGTTTAAACTTTCCAAATGGTTGTTGACTGCTATCACCCTTATCACTCGGAGCCATAGGATTTGATTGTTCCATTTGACTCACAGTCAGTTGATAATTGTGAAGAGTTGCACACAACTGTTGGAAAGAAGTAAACTCAGAAAGCAGAAGTTTGTCTCGAATATCTTTTTGTAAATTAGAAATAAAGATTCTTTGAATATCATTGTCAGGCACTGGAAAAGAAATTTGAGCATACAAATGCTTATATCTACCAATGAAATCAGTCACTTTTTCTTTAACACCTTGTTTACAATGCATTAAATCAATCAAAGTAACTTTAGGACTTATATTGTTTTGAAATTGTTGAATGAAAGCATTTGCAAGTTGTTCGAAAGAAGTAATAGAATAAGAAGGAAACAAGCAATACCATTGTAGGGCTTTATCTCTTAATGTTCTAGTAAATAGTTTCGCAAGCAACCTTTGGTCATAAGCAAAATCAGTACATATTGTTTGAAAAGTCTTAACATGTGTTAGAGGATCACCTTTACCATTATAAAGCTCCAAATGCGGGATTTCAACATGTTTAGGAGGGATAGCTCGAACAATTTCAAGAGAAAGTGGGCTCGCAACATCATATGTGGGCACACTAAACTTAGATTGATTCATAGAGGCAATTTGTTGCTGTAAAGAAGAGACAGTTTGTGCAAGATTGTTAATGGTCGCTTCAGTCGAAGAATTCATATTAGATGTGTTAGATTGAGATGGAGGTGTTATGTTATTGAAAGAAGGTAAAGAATAAGGTGGTGGGACTCTATGATAGTTAGTCATAGGAGATGATTGGACAGGAGGAACACTACAAGGAGGAATGGAATGGTTAAATGAATTGCCCCCTTGCGTCATGTTCATTTGTGGAGATGTAATAGGGACACTCATTGAAGGAATGAATGAAGAAGTTGGATTAAATGAAAGAATAGGGTTAATTGAAGAAGGAGGATTGCCCCCATGACTAGTAATCACAGGAGGAATGTCTTGTATAGAAGTAGTCATTATGTTTGATGTAAAGGTAGGTATGCTAACAATAGAAGTTGTTAAAGGAATAGAATGATTAACTTGAGTGGGAGGTTGTGTATAACCTAAAGTTTCAGCACAACTCTTCATAGGCATCACATTCGAATCCACAATGTGTGCAATACCACGCAAAATATCAATTCCATTCTTATCACTTTGAACCATACGTTTTAGACCCTCAATTAATGAAAGAGCTTGACTATCGGGATATTCATGAGACATCCATTGGTGAAAATCATCAAATTGATTATCCAATTTCGAAAGTTGTTCTACAGAAACCTCATGGAGAGCTTCTTCATCATTAGGAGGATTAGAGGAATTACCCATGTCCTCGTTAAAAAGGCTATTCAAATTAGGTTCCATCTCCTCAGTAGTTAAACCTCGGAAAGACTTAATTCTACGGCTTCGTCTAATGGGAATAGTGGAAGTAGGGCTTATTGTTGTAAAACTCATGCACTAGAAAGAGAGAGAAGATTTTGAATTTAGAGGTAGCAATTTTCAGTAAAATCAGCCAATCTTCTAGATTTAAGCTGTTAAATGCAATCACGACAGTCTCCCGAAATTTCAGAAAAAATGTCCAGGACCGTGGCGCTCGGAGTGCACACGGTCCTTGCAACTTTTTTCAAAATTTGCAGGGATGAAAGTTATGATGATTTTAGAGCTAATCTGAAAAAATTGAGTGATTTTACAATCTATAGATAGGCCAAATTAAAGTTGCAATCTCAAAATTGAACCCTACCAAGATTGTTGAAAAATGCAAAATTTGAATTTTGAAAAAGAGAGGGAAACTGAAATTTTGAATTTTATGATTTTAGAGGGAATACCAAAAGCAATGTAAGTTTTGAATTTTAAAAGTTGACTCAATTTCACGCAAAATTCAATTTTGAAAGCGGAAATCAAAGTTGTTGTAATTAAGCACTTAATTTCAAAAGTCACAAATTGCAAGAATTTGAATAAAGCACTAAAATTTTGAATGACTGCAAACACACTTTTTAGATTTAGGACAGTAAGAACACAATTTTGACACAAAATTTCAATTTCAATGATTTTTGAATAATTAGAAGCCTTAAACCAAGCAATCACAAGACCAACTTTGACTGTAATTTTGAAAGTGTTATAATTGATAAAATCAGCCAAAATTCTGGATTTTAGCAGGAAAATACAGTAAGATCTTGCTCCCGAAATTTCAGAAAAAATGTCGGGGACGATGGCGCTCGGAGTGCACACGGTCCTCGTGACTTTTTTCCAAATTTTTAGGGATGAAAGATATTGTGATTTTATTGCGGAATCCAAAGTTACAGCTGATTTGGAGATGTTTTGATCAGTGAAATTGTCGGACAAAGGTTGAATCAAGAGGGTTTCAAAAATTAGGGTTTTGACACTTAACCACTTAATTTTCAAAATTAAAGCACAAATATGAATTGATAATTTGTAATAGAAGGGCAGATCTGAAACAAGCATTAATAATTAAACATTTCACAAGTTCAATTTTCAAAAAGAAAATTTAGGGTTTTTATACAATTAACCTCTAAAATTTTGCAAAAGATCAAACATGGAAATGTAATCAAGGAATCAATTTTCAGATCTAATCATGAATAATCAGAAAGGATGTTCACGTCGGGTTCACCAAAATGTAAAGTGGAAAATCGATCGAACCCTAGTTGCTCTCCCCTCTTCCAACTCCGAGGAGAGAGAAGGGAGGTCGCTAGGGTTGATGGTTTTCACTTAGGGGAGACTTTACATTCAAAAGAGGGGTTGAAACCCACAAGATCCAATCCCACACAAGGCAAGATTGGATGCTAAATGTGTTTCGAGGGTTAAGACAACAAGGCTACCCTCTTTTGTAAAGAATGTTGATAGAAGAATTAAGCTAGGAATGCATAGAAAGTGAAAAAGATTCGCTTATAAACTGAGATAGGGATATAGGATGAAGCTGCGGACCTGGAATTAGCAGTAAAATGTCGATACGGCGCTGTCCTGCAAATTTGAGCAAAAGTTGACGGGATGATGGTGCCCGGTGCCACGATCCTCCGAAAAATCCGCGAAACAAAGGGGGATCTGTTCGTCTCTGCACAAGGATTCCAAATCTTCAATTTCAGCCGCGTACCTGCAACCTACACACAGAAAAGCGAAGACGATTGGGGAGTTAGGGATTAGGGGTTTGCCTTTACGTCAAACCCCGGTTTTGGAATTAACCAAGAAATGAGAAATGTTGTAAATGTAAATGATTGTAATGTAAAACAAGTACTAATACCTTGTTGTAAGGATGTTTGTATTCTTATGTGCGAAGGTATATATGTTGTTGTATGTTGTATGTTGTATGTAGTAAGTGATCTCCTCTTCAATGGTTGAATCCTTGTCTTGAATGCAACACTTAGCCTTGAATGGAGACTTGAAATGATCAATTACTTGAAGGAATGCTTGAATGCTTGAATGCTCGAGTATAGTTTCCACACTTTTTCCGTCATGTATGTATATATTCAAATGAGAGAGGAAAATGTAGTTTATATACTTGCCAATTAGGGTTAATAGACTGATTTTCCCGACCTTAGGCCGACTAGGAAAGTTAATTTTCCAATTTGCAAAAAAAAAGACCTGAGACCCCATAGGAGACCAGGCCCAAAATAGGCCCAGGGACCAGGGCGCTGGGCGCCATGGTCCTGGGGGACCTGGGCGTTGGGCGCCCTTGTCTTGAAGGACTAGGGTGCTGGGCGCTCTGGTCCCACCTCCCAGGACAGCAGGGTGCAAAGGAGGTTCAGGCCAGAGTGCAAGAAAATGCAGTTGTTAGTGTCAAAAATAGGTTTCGGGGTGTCCATTCAGGTTGCGTGTTGCGTCGCCATCGTGAAGACCGAAATGCGGTCAAAATTGCAAGTGTCGCAATTTTAGGATGCTACAGGACTCATCTTCTTACACTTGCCCATATAAAAATGCCTTTATCCAACTGAGTAATTTGCAATCCCAAAAATAATTTCATCTCACTAATCATAGACAACTCAAAGTCATTTTACATTTCATCAACAAACTTCTTGCACAAACCAGCATCCATCAAAGATAATATCATCAACAAAAACTTCAATAATTAAGATGTTATCGTTATCAATCTTGAAGTACAAATTACTATCAATAGTACCTTTATTGAATTCTTCCTTCATTAAATACTTGTCCAATCTGGCATACCAAGCTCTTGGGGCTTGCTTGAGTGATACAATTCTTTCTTCAATCTACACACCGTATCTCCCTGATCTATCAACTGAAATCCATCAGGTTGCTCAATATAAACTTCCTCTTCTAACTCTCCATTAAAAAAGGTTGACTTGACATCCATTTGATAAAATTTCAAATCTTTGTAAGCAACATAAGAAAGAAATAATCTAATGGCTTCTATTCTTGCCACTAGATAAAAAGTCTCCTCAAAGTCAATTCCTCCCATTTGAGAATAACCCTTACAAACAAGTCTTGCTTTATTCCTTACAACTTCACCTTGTTTATCTAATTTATTTTAGAAGACCCATTTAGTTCCCATTACATTCTTATCCTAAGGTCTGGGAACAAGAATCCATATATTATTAGTTTCAATCTGGTTCAATTCTTCTTCCATTGCTTTAACCCAAATTTTCATCTTTGCATGCTTCACTAACATCTTTAGGTTAAATCTTAGAAATCAAGCAATATTCTTCAACAATTATTCTCCTAGTCATCACACCTTTATTCTTATCTCCTATGATCCAATTTTCAAAATGATTCAACCTCACATACCTGGGAGTCTTAGGATTTTCTTGATTTTTACACTCTTGAGTTCTTTCTTCTGCACTAGCACTAGTACTTTCTCCTTCATTCTCAGGATTTTCTAAAACAATTTGAATTGAGTTTTTGGTCTGCACTTGCTTTCCTTTGTCTCAATTGACATCCTAATCATCTGAATCATATCCACAAGATCTGATCTATCTAACATTGCTTTCATCAACTTTCACATTAGCACTTTCAATTTTCTTTCTCAATCTCTTATTATAATATTGGTAGGCATTGCTCTTAGGAGTCTTAATGGTATCACCTTTGATATGCACCCAGTTAAGAGTATATACAACATTACTCACAAATTCTCTCCAATAGATATGTAGAACATTTCCTTCAATCATCATGGTTCTAGTAGTTTCCTGAATTGTTTTGTTCTTCCTCTCCACAATACCATTTTGTTGAGGGGTTCCAGGTACAAACGACTATCTCTTCACTCCATGCTCTTCACAAAATGCATTAAACTCACCAATCTTAGTCTCAACCATGGATTTAAAACTATTCAACTTCTCCAAGGCTTCAAACTTCTCTCTTAAGAAAGTAACCCACATCATCTTTGAATAGTCATTAATCGACAGCATGAAATACCTGTCAAGCTTATCACTCTAGAAGGACCACATGAATTAGTATGCACAAGATCCAACAATCCATTAGAACTATATTGTTTTCTTTTGAAAGTAACTCTTGTCTGCTTTCCCAATTGACATTCCTTGCATACAGGATTAGTAGGCTTCACCAACTTAGGAAGATCTCTTAGCGCTTGAGTAGAACTTATCTTAACTACACAATCCAAATTCACATGACACATCCTTCTATGCCATAACCAAATTTCATCAATCTGAGAAATCAAACAACTTTTTCCACCAACATTCAGGTGAAAGATATTACCTTTAGTCTTTGTGCTTGACGTAATCTCAATTCCAGAACCACTTAATATTTAACACTTACCATTATTGAATTGTAAATCATATCCCTTGTCAACCATATGTTGAACACTCAAAAGATTATGCTTTAGACCTTGTACATACATGAAATCATCAGTATTTTACTTACCATCAAGAGAAATGGAACCTACCACAGATTATACCAACTTTGTCATCACCAAATATTACTACACCACCATCATAATTTTCCATACTCACAAACTTACTCTTATCACTTGTCATATGATGAGAGAAACCACTGTCAAAAACCCATTCATCTTTATATTCAACTTTAGTAGCCAAAGATTTCTCCTCTTTAATGTAGCTAGTAGAATTAGTAGGCACCAAATCATCCTTCTTGATAGCAATAAACACCCATTCATCTCCTGAATTTAACTTATCAGATTCATCATTTGTCACACCTTCATCAACAACATAATAACACTTCTTCTAATATTTAGGATTGCATGGTTTGGACTTAGGAACTCTTTCTAGACACCTTGAAGCAAAATGTCCTATCTTATTACATGAAACACATTTAAGAGGTAATTTTTCTTCATACTTACCGACTCCTTTCGGAAATCTTCTTGCAATCAAGCCTTCAAGCTCCTCAAGCTCTCTTTCTTCTTCTTCTTCTTCAATTTCTATTATTTCCTTCTCATATCTAGACACCCTTGTATAAATTTCTCCCAGAGCATATTTTCCACTTCCCAAAAAAAGTATCTTTGAATACAGATTCTGACTTAGGAAGAGATTCATCAAAGTTTCTCAACTCAAAGGAAAAAAGATTTCCAATCAGCATGTCTCCAATGGGTAGACCAAGGTAGTGAATAGAAGTTTGGGAAACTTATTGAGGTGCCTTACCAAGGAGTATGGGTAGACATGGGATCAAGTACTTGCTCAATCTGAATATGCATACAATGACACCATAAATAGGACTACCGATAAAAGTTCTTTTGAAGTAGTCGATGGTGTGCACCCAAGAGGCATTTTTGAGTTGAGGTATTTAGGAAGTACAGCAATCAGAAGTGGATATGCAGAGGACTTTTCTCAGTCCATGAAGGAGATCCGTGAATCAGTTAGGCAAGCTTTGAAGGAGAACACAAGCAAAATCAAACAAAAAGTTGATGAAAAGAGGAGAAATCTACAATTTCAAGTGGGGGATCTTGTTATGGTGCACTTGAACAAAGAAAGGCTACAATGAGGAGTGCCAAACATGTTTCAGATGAGGAGAATAGGTCCATGTGCCATTCTAGCTAAGTATGGTGAAAATGCATACAAAGTGGATCTACCTAGTGACACTAGCTTGTCACTAGTTTTTAACATAGCAGACTTGGTTGCATACAAGGCACCAATCCAAGGTGCAAAATGCAGTCAATCAAAGGTTTCAGATGATGTGCATAACCTTCAGTTACCAGCCAAGCCTAATCCTAAGGCCGCGAAGGTATTAAGTTCAAGAATTGCCAAGAAGACTAGGCATCAAGCCTATTGGGAGCACCTCATTAAGTGGCAGGGAATGGATGAAGCTGAGGCTACATGGGCAATGGAGTCAGAGTTATAGAAGCTTGGAATTGATCCAACACTTATTCCTCAAGAGGTGACATGATCTCTTTTTGTTAGGGAGAATGGTGCAGGAGCACCTAGGTCCTAGTTTTCTTGTCTTTACAAATTTTGGCTTGTACTGACCCTAGCCAAGTCAATAGTGAATAACGACTCCAGGAGGGTCCAAGAGTGTGTAATTTGTCAATGCATGCCTAGGTGGAGTTCATTTTACCTAGGTTTGCATGTTTGTGTAAGTTAGTGAGTTTGAGAGGGTTAAATAGGTCCTAGACATTTTTGAAATGTCATGTGTGATGATTAGACATAGGTCTCTTAGGTTGGAGAGATCAAAAGTGCAAAAAATTAAAGTTGCAAAAAGTTGTCGTGACAACTTTTGAAAATTGTCATGACAACTTTTGTCCTGAAATTGGTTAGCACTGGATTTAGGGATTTCCCAATGCCATGAAAGGACTTCACAAGTGGGAAAGATATATAAACCCCCTCTTTCATGTTTATCAAGTTTGGTGTACTTGGATTTTGGAAGCAATAATCAAAACACAAGATTTTGGACTGTACTTTTCATTGTTTTTGTCAATTTTTGCATTCTTTGATGGTTTAATGGATTGAATCCATGAATCCAATGATGGATTAAGGTTTAGTAGTGTGTTTTAGGATAGGATTTTCATTTTCAAGCTTTGTATTTAGCATTTACTACTGTTTAGGTGTTTTGATTCACAAGTAGCCAGTTTTGGCTTGTAATTGGCAATTTCCTTGTAAATATGGTTGCCCCATGAGTCCCACATGTGCTGCCATCATGGCTAGTTGAGGCATGGTTGGAAACCTCCTGTAAATTGTAAATATGAAGGTTCAAGTGCTGGAGAAGTGTTTGGATATGACTATCACCTCATTCTAAATGAGTCCAAGAGCAACCCAGCTAGAGAAGAAGAGGTGAAAAAGTGGTGAAGAGTGTAGGGGTGAATGCAAGATCACCATTTATGAGTTTGGAGGAGTCCATGGGGTTGGGTAAGACTTGTATGTACAAGGAGGAGCCTTGAAAAATTTATTTGATAGAAAAACCCCAATTTTCCTACTCACTGCTGGTTAAAGGCCTTTAAAACCCTACAAACCCTCATTTTGGGGTTCATACCTTGTATGGTCAGACCAAGGCCTTAAACCATAAAAATATTTTTGGAATGGGTGTATCATTGAGGAAAAGATAAAATTGTTTGGGGGTTCTTTGATTCATTTTCCTCCAAGCCCTAGAAAATTGGCCTTGGAGGCCTAATTAGGCCTAATTCCTTGTAGCCCTTTACCGGGCAAGATTGTGAAACCGGTAAGAAACCTAAAGGTTCCAACCCACTAATGGACTCCATATGCACTAAAAAAATGTTAGAAGACCTCACTACACCTCTGCAATATCTCACAAGAATTGGAGGTCATTATGACAAGTTGAGGCCAAGAGGGCAGAATTGAGCACATGAGAAGCATAGAGAATTGTTAGTTTTCCTAACCAAAACACCTAAAGCAAACACCCTAGTCAGGACAAGAATCAGGCCCTAGAAGAGGTTGAGAGGGACTTGGAGGTCTAGAAAGCAACTACGCTTTGTGAGTTGGTGGAATTGAGCAACATCAACTCGATGAAGTGTTGAGTAGGCTAGGTGAATCCTATCACATACTTAGAGATTTTCTTTTGTCACCGATCATATGATGTGAACAACAATTGTCAATCACCCATGTAGCTTTTTTTTCTACCTTATCAACCAAATCTTTCTCCTCAACTGAGCAGCTAATGGAATCAATAGGCACAAGACTATCTTCTTTAATGGCAATAGCAACAACTTCATCTTCTTCCGATTCTTCATCTGTAACACCTTCATGTACAACATAATAACAGTTCTTCTAGTTCCTAAACCTAATTACCTCCTTGGCTTGCATATTTTGATTTTTTTGTGTATGTGAATGTGTGAGTTAGTTGACATTTGAGTATTTGTTTTTAGGTTTTCTATAAGGAACTTATGTATAATTTGTATACTGAATCTCAGCTCACTTTTTCTTTCTTATGATTTGGATTGAACCCATATATACGAGTTACATGAGTAAACCATTTCTAGATGACTTCTATTACGCATATATGTAATCTGTATACTAAATTTTGGCTTGCAGAATTTGTTTCCAGTGAATGAACCCCCGCTTTTTACCCATAGGAGTATTTTCTTTGGGAACTGTAAGCAAATCATAGGCTCTCATGTAAGCAAAGCATTTGAATGATCTTATAATACTCATTTAGTATTATAAGGCTTATCATACTTCTCATGCTTCTCATATCTATCATTCCTATCAAACTTATCATGTCTATCATAATTAACCATTCTCTTGGGACATCTAGAAGAAAAATGTCCTATCTTATACAAGAAAGATATTTTAAGGGCAAATTTCCATCATACTTACCGACACCTTTAGGCAATCTCTAGGAAATCAATGCTTCAATCTCATCAATCTCTCTTTATTTCTCTTCTATCTCTCTCCTTTCTCTTTCATATCTGAATATCCTACACTCATCAGGATCATATTTCTACTTACCAGACACAGATGTTGATGCTTTGCATGCTGTCTCAGACTTTCCATGTGATTCACAAAATTCACTCAGCTGAAATGAAACAAGTTTTCCAACTAATACATCCCTTGTCATAGTAGTTACACTCCAAATCTCATCAATAGTAGCAACCTTATGCTTATAGGTAGGAGGCAAAGATCTTAGCACCTTACTAACAATCTCATCTTCTTCAATCTTTCCACTGACAAATCTGATACCAATGACAAGCTCATTCACCTTAGCCATGTATGAATTTATATTCTCATCATCTCCCATCTTTAATGTCTCATATTTTCCTTTCAAACTCTACAACTTAGCCACTTTCACTTGACTATCACCTTCATACAGGTTCTCAAGCTTCACCAAGATCTCATGTGTGGTCTAAAGATCCATAACATTTGTCATTTCAGAATCCGTCAGGGCATTGAGTAATGCTTCCTTTGCTATGATGTTGTATTAAACTTCCTTAATCTCATCAGGAGTGGAAGGTCCATTCTAAGGAACAACATAAGCATTATTAATAATCTTCCCATAATCTTCTCCAAGACATTTCAAATGCACCTCCATCCGTTTCTTCCACACAGTGTAGTTGCTTCCATCAAACCTCAGATTGTCCTTCTTGAAAAGAATACTATGAGTTGCCATCTCGGATCTCCTCAAGCAATTAAGCTTCTACTGGAGGATCTAGCTCTGATACCAATTGTTGGCAGCAATCAAGAAGGAAGTGTTCAAATTTGGAATAACTGATGCATATGAGATAATGCAGGTGATGCAGTTGAAGATGGATGACTGAACCAGTAGAGGATACAAGACTGAGATTTTGTGATTAGATGACTTGATCAGTTATTTGTGTTGTCATTGATGGCACCTAATGTCAAATGATGATTACTAATGTTCCTAATGTTTGGTTTGTCATCTACATGATTTGGTTTACTAGAGAAATGGTTTATCGACAAAGAACAAAAGACCGTGAATTAGGACTTTAACTGGTAAAGCAGAGATGTTTTTCTTGAATCGGGTGATCAGTCATGATTGGTAATTTGTGGTTTGGAATGTGAGTTTGTATTATGGGAAAGAGTATTTGAATGGAACTAAAATTTGTGATGACTATCGAAAGACTTGTTTCAAATTTCTGATGAAGTTTTGCTAGGGTTTTAGTAGGGTTTATGTTCGCAATTTGGAGGAATTGATTATGTGTTGCATTGATGTTTTGTCATTAATGTCAACACTAGCTACTTTGGTTGTTTACCGATATCTATTTGGTCCTGGTAGGATGTTTTGTTTTTGGTTGGTATGATCATGTTGATCTAGTATACTCTGGTATGTTTTGGCTTATGGAATTGGCTTAGATCTGCTACTCATGCTATTCAGATATATGTTTAGTCAGTTGGTTTTGATCTAGTGATAGGATGCTATCCTATTTGTTGGTAGCCTTGGTTTATTGACCCGGTGAGGGTTTCACCGGAAGAGCTTTGTTGAAGTTTATTTGATGTTATGCATAAGTGGTGTTGGTTCAGCTTCTATTAGGTTCTCAAGATGCTCATAGTTATCATGTTCATGTTCCTATTGATCGGTGGTGTTGCATTTAGCACCAGACCTATTCTGTGCTATCTAGGTTATTGACCGACTTATTGTAACATGTTGATTGGTTTTGTCGATGTGTTTTCAGGATGACTTATGGGTTGGATGATATTTGTTTGGACTCAGGTCAACATGTTTTATAATTATGTAATTGGTTTATTGTCTGGTGGCTAACCTATTTGTTTATGGTCTAGGTTTTGTATATATATGTATGATCTCATTGTAGATCAATGAATGAATGTAGGAATGAAATGGTATGCAAGAAGATAATGTAATAATAATTCATGCAGAGGATTTGGTCGATCATAGGTGATCAAGTTAGGTTTATTTAAGAGGATTAAGTCCTCCGATATTGAGCTTAACTGAAACTGTACTCAGACATAGGAGATGCTATTATTGTAGTTCATTCTTCCTTCCAGATTGTAGTCTAAATTTCTTATGTAGTCAGTGAGACTCCCTTTGTAATGAGTAGTGTGCTCTAGGCTGTTGGACTTCCTACAAGTGCAGGCCCCTCATTTGTAATCACATACTTACTATAGAAGTATTATTTGACTGTGGGTAGGCTTCCCACAATGGTTTTTCGCTTTATTGAGTTTTCCATGTACAAATGTTAGTGTCATGTGGATGGTATCTTTTCTTTAATTGTTGGTTGTGCTTAATTGGTATATCTATTATTCTAGTTATCGGTTTATGTATTCTGGTATTGATCTTATGGGTTTCAGTATTAAAGTTTTAATTGCTTAAGGTTTTGGTAATCTGGTGACAACTGATTCACCCCCCTCTTATTTGTCCTTCGATTATTTGAACTATCTGACAATTGGTATCAGAGCTCTAGTCCTCTCTGTAGAATCTTAACCGCTTGAGGAAGATCATATGGAATCTAATAGTTCAAGTTCATCTAGCTCATTTGTAGCTGTCTTTCAGAGAGAAATTCCTAGGCTTGATGAAACAAATTATAGAGTATGGAAGATTCGGATGGCGACTCATCTGAGATATCTTGGTAAGAAAATCTAGGAGATCACTGAGAATGGTGCAACCCCTTTTAATCTGGCATCTGGCAATCCTCCTCCGACAAACTTGGATAAGGAGCTGGAGAATGATTGTAGATCTAGAGAAGCCCTCTTGTGTGCACTTTCTGACCAACAAATAATGGGATTGACTAACAAATCAACAATAAAAGCTATATGGGACAAGTTTGAGACTCTAAATGAAGGTGACCCTACTATTAAGATTGCTAAACTTGATGGTAACCGGGTGAGAAATGGAAATTTGAAGATGGAAGAAGATGAAAGGATTACTGCATTTATGGAAAGGATAAATGAAATTGTCATGGGAATTCAATGTTGTGATGGATCTCTGAGTGAAGATGAAATAGTTTTTAAAGTTATGAGATCTTTACCACTGGCTTATAAGATGAAGGCTACCACAATTAATGAATTGAGAAGAATGGCAAATACTTCTGTCAATAGGGATACCTTGGTTGGGAAATTATCTGCTTTTGAGCTTGAAGAATTTGGATCTTCTGGAGCTATGACGTCTGAACTTTCTTTTCATGCATTTACATCATCAACCGACAAGCAAGATTGGAAAGCTTTGTATGCAAAGGAATTAGAAGATATGAAGAGGGAAGGTGAAGAATTTGAGCAGCTTGAAGCCCCATTTTTTAGAAGAGTACCTAAAGTATTGATAGGAAGTAAGTATGAAGGAAAATCACCCTTTAAATGTTTTGCATGTAATAAGATAGGTCATTTTGCATCTAGATGTCCTAAAATGAATTCAAGATTTGAAGAAAGAGCTAGAAGATCTTTTAAGCCTAACCGTGAATATTAGAACAAGTATAAGTACAAGAGAAACAAAGACAAATCATGTTACTTCATTGATGAGGAAGGTGTGACTGATTCTGATGATGAACCAACACAAGACTCTGCTAGTGGTTCCAACAATGGAAAGGAATGGGTATTCTTGGCTATCAAGGAAGATGACCCGGCACTGGAAGAGAATGTACTTGAAGAAAAGGTGCTTGGTATGTTCACATCATATGACTGGAGATAAAAGGAAGTTTCTATCTTTGCAATAATTTGGTGGCAGTATGGTTAGATTTGGAGATGAAAAAGCATGCATGATCAAAGGAAGAGGAACTATATCATTAGATGGTAAGCACAATACTGATAATGTTTATTATGTTGAAGGTTTAAGGCATAATATTTTGAGTGTAGGACAGTTGGTGGATAAGGTATTTCAATTACAATTCAGGGATGGAAAATGCAAGATCATTAATAGATCTGGATTGGAGATTGCAACCCATACTCAAACAAAAGGTAATATATTTTATTTGAATTCTAGTGAGAAGACATGTTTGATTGCACAAATTGATGAGAGTTGGCTTTGACACAAAAGGATATGTCTTGTGAATTTTGATTTTATGGTAAAGATTAGTTCAACTAAGGCAGTTAGAGATATACCTAAGATTGTGAAGCACTATAATCTAGTATGTAAAGAATGTCAAATGGGAAAATAGGTAAGAACCTTTTTTAAGAGTATACAAGAAAAATCTAATGAATTTCTTGACCTTATTCATACCGATTTGTGTGGTCCTTCTAGAATCAAAAGTTTTCAAGGTGATAGATATTTTATGCTAATCATTGATGATTATTCTAGAATGATGTGGGTTACTTTTCTAAGGGAGAAATCTAAGGCTTTTGAAAAGTTTAAAATATTTAAAGATAAGGTTGAAACTGAGATAATATTGAAGATCAAGTGCTTAAGGTTAGATCATGGTGGAGAGTTTACGTCTGGTGAGTTTAACAACTTTTGTGAGAAACATGACATAAGGAGACAATTTTCAGCTCCCCGGACACCTTGACAAAGTGGAGTTGTGGAAAGGAAGAACAAAACTATGTTGGATGCTGCTAGAACCATGATGATGGAATCTAATCTACCTCGTATCTACTAGAGAGAAGAAATGAGCACATCCATTTCTACATTCAACATAATTCATATTAAAGGTGAAATTGGTAAGACACCTTATGAATTATCGTTTGGTAATACACCTACAATTAAGCACTTCAGAATTTTTGGTAGTAAATGTTATATCAAGAGAGATGATTTCATTGACAATTTTGATCCTAGATGTGATGAAGGAATATTTCATGGTTATTCTAATGAAAGAAAAGCATATAGATGTTATAACAAAATATTGTAGAGAATTGTGGAGAGCACTAATGTCAAGGTGGATGAGTTGAATAGAAGTCAAATAAGAATTTATGAGCAAGAACCAACAATGGAAACAATCATAATTGAACCGATAACACCTTTACCAGAACAAAATGTTGAGCCAGTTACTCCAGCAGTATCAAAAAATTCAATAGTAACTGAAGATTAGGGAAGAGGAATAGAGAATTAGAAGAATCCTAGGTATGTAAGGTTGAATCATTCAGAAGATCAGATCATTGGGGATAAGAACAAAGGAGTGATGACAAGAAGAAGATTGACAGTTGATGACGTATGTTTAATTTCTCAAGTTAAACTGGTATAAGTAATTGAAGCATGTAAAGATGAATGTTGGATGAAAGCTATGGAAGAAGAATAATATCAGATAAAGAAGAATAACACATGGAGTTTAGTTCCCCGACCTAAAAATAAGAATGCTATTAGAACTAAAAGGCTTTTTAGGAATAAACTAAATAAAGATGGACAAGTTGTGAGGAATAAAGATACATTGGTTTGTAAAGGATATTCTCAGAAGGAAGGAATTGATTATGGATAAATATTTGCACCTGCAGCTAGGATTGAAGATGTAAGATTATTTCTTGCCTATGCTACACATAAAAACTATAAGGTTTATTAGATGGATGTTAAGTGTGCTTTTCTAAATGGGGATTTTGATGAGGAAGTTTATATTGAGCAACCTGATGGTTTTCATAGATAATAAAAACATGGTTTGCAGGTTAGAGAAAGCTATATATGGATTGAAACATGCACCTAGAGCTTGGTATGCAAGGTTGGACAATATCTTTTGAAACTTGATTTCACTAAAGGTAATGCTGACATTAATCTATATTATAAATCATTGATGATGATATACTAATTATTGAGGCCTTTGTTGATGACATAATTTTTGGAGGTGAGGATAAGTTGTGCATGAAAGTTTTTAAAAATATGGAGAATGAATTTGAAATGTCTATGATTGGGGAAATTAAATTTTTCTTAGGTTTGCAGATTGCTCAAACTGATAAAGGTATTTTCATCTATCAAACTAAGTATGCTATGGAGTTGTTGAAGAAATTTGGTCTTGAAAACTCTAAACCGGTTAGTACTCCTATGGTTACAAGTGATAAATTGTCAAAGAAAGATGAATCTGCACCGATAAATACTACAAGATACAAGTCTATGATTGGAGGTATGTTATATTTGACTCAGACTAGACCGGATACAATGAATTCAGTTTGCATTGCAATAAGATATCAAAGTGATCCTAGAGAAAATCATGAGAGTGTGGTGAAAATGATTTTTAGATACTTACAAGGTACATCTGAATATGGTTTGTGGTATCCTAAAGATGATGACTTTACTTTATATGCATATACAAATGCAGATTGGGCAGGTGATGTTTATGACTCGAAGAGTACTTCCGGTGGAGCTTTCTTTCTTGGAAATAAACTTATTTCATGTATCAATAAGAAATAGTCATGTACTTCTTTATCTACTATTGAAGCTGAGTATGTTGCTGCTACTACTAACTATACACAAGTTCTATGGGTGAAGAAAACGTTGAAGGACATAAAAGTGCATTGCAATAGACCTGTAGTTATTCACTATAATAACTCTTCTACTATAGACATATCAAAGAATCCGGTATTCCACTCTACAACAAAGCATATACCTATCAAGTATACATTTTTGAAGGAGAAGGTGGAAGAAAATGAAGTTAGATTGGTTTATGTGAACACTAAAGAGAAGATTGTAGACATCTTCACTAAACCTTTGTCTAAAGAATCATTTGGGTACCTTAGAGACAGATTAGGGGTTTCTGCCCCTTTGATAGAAACCTAATTGATGCTATTTGGAATCAGTTCGGTATCCATTATCAGAGCTATTATTCATTTTAGATTGATGTGGTGATGCTACTATTCAGGGGGAGCATTTATTCTTGAGATTCAGTGGTTTATGATTTTGCTTTGATATTTATGTTAGATCCTTGGCATTGATGTCAATGGGGGAGAGATATTCATTTGAAAAACTTAAGGAGTTATATACATTAGGGGGAGAAATTTGCAAAACTTAACTGAGATATCATCTACAGGGAGAGTATGGATCAGAACTTCATTGCTATATTCTTGTGTGGGAGATTAGTTTGGCAGTTCTTGGCACTTGGATGTTTTTCACATCTAGCATTGCCATCAATGCCAATGGGGGAGATTGTTGGAAATTTGGAGGAATTGATTATGTGTTGCATTGATGTCAACACTAGCTTCTTTGGTTGTTTACTGGTATCTGTTTGGTCCCAGTAGGATGTTTGGTTTCTGGTTGGTATGATCATGTTGATCCGGTATACTTTTAGATGTTTTGGCTTATGGAATTGGCTTAGAGCTACTACTCATGCTATTTAGATATATGTTCATTCAATTGGTTTTGATTTGGTGATCGGATGCTGTCCTATTTGTTGGTAACCTTGGTTTATTGATCCGGTTAGGGTTTCACCGGCAGAGCTTTGTTGAAGATCTTTTAATGTTATGCATAAGTGGTGTTGGTGCGGCTTCTAGTAGGTTCTCAAGATGTTGATAGTTATCATGTTCATGTTCTAGTTGATCAGCGGTGTTGCATTTAGCACCAGACCTATTCTATACTATCTAGGTTATGGACCAACTTAATGTAACATGTTGATTGGTCTTCTCGATGTATTTCTGGGATGACTTATGGGTTGGATGATATTTGTTTGGCCTCAGGCTGACATGTTTTATAATTATGTAATTAGTTTATTGTGTGGTGGCTGACCTATTTGTTTATGGTCTAGGTTTTGTATATATATATGTATGATCTCATTGTAGATCAATGAATGAATGTAGGAATGAAAGGGTTTGCAAGCGAATAATGTAATAATCATTCATGTAGAGGATTTGGTCGATCATAGGTGTTCGAGTTGGGTTAATGTAAGAGGATTAAGTCCTCTGGTATTGAGCTTAACCAGAACTGTACTTAGGCATAGGAGATGCTATTATTGCACTTCATTCTTCCTTCCAGATTGTAGTCTCCATTTCTCATGTAGTCAGTGAGACTCCCTTTGTAATGAGTAGTGTGCTCTAGTCTATTGGCCTTCCTACAAGTGCAAGCCCCTCATTTGTAATCACATACTTACTGTAGAAGTATTACCTGATTATGGGTAGGCTTCCCACCATGGGTTTTCCCTTTACTAGGTTTTACATGTACAAATCTTGGCATCATGTGGATGGTATCTTTTCTCTAATTATTATTTGTACTTAATTGGTATATCTATTATTCCAATTATTGGCTTATGTATTCCAGTATTGATCTTATGGGTTCCAGTATTAAAGTTTTAATTGCTTAAGGTTCTGTCAATCTGGTGACAACTGATTCACCCCACCTCTTAGTTGTCCTCCAGTTATTTGAATTGTCTAACAGTTTAAGGACCCAAGAAGAAATAATCAAAACGGTAAATATTTTTGATATGATGGTGATTGGCGATGAGTCTACATGAAGGTGGTAACACAACACAACCCGCATGAATGATTTGATTACTTTTTCGGTGCGATTCAAGGAATAATTTTTTGATATATAAAAAAATGCGTAGTGGAGTATTTTGAGGTTTTGACTTTGGTACAGATCGGATTCTTGTGATGGGTTTCGATCAACCAATGGTTGATATTGCATTGTAATTTGATGTAATTATCTGTATATTGATTTGAGATGATCTCTTATGATTTGTATTGTAATTTCATGATGTAATTAGGGTTTAGTGGCCGACCTAGTTGAGATGGCTATTTAGGATGACATAGCTGATGTTTTTTGCGTTAGTAGTCTTAGAAGAATATGTTGAGATGTCCAAGAGTAGTGTGAGATCTACCTGAGATTTGTAGAGTTTTTAGCATAATTGGATCTGATTCAGCAAGCTGAGAAGTGAAAGTAACATATCACTTTTTACTGTTGTTCCTTAATAGTTGTAACAAGTTAAATCCCTTAACGGGATAGGTCCTAACATGCCTTAAACATTTCAGTACCCTAATAGGGAAGCTCTCAAAAAGAGTGGTAAATCCTCTCACGAGGTTGATCCTAACATGTCATCAAGCTCCTAATTGGGCTGCTAGGCAAATCCCTTAACTGGGTGACTCCTAATAGGGTTTGGTCCTAACAGGGCGTATTGTAAGCTCCTAACAGGGGGTACTTCAAAAGAGTACAAATTATTGTAGGTGCCAACTCCCACCATTGTTTTTCCCATTTGGGTTTCCATGTCAAAAAAATTATGGTGTTCATGTGTGGAATACTTTTCATGTGTTGTTCTTGTTTATGTTTGATTTCATGCACTATTTTTGATTACTGGTTTTGATAGTTTATCAAAGATTTATCAAAGGTTACCGATACTGATAAAAGTTACTAGAGAAAGTGTTTGATCTGATAAATGAGGTTAATGAGTTGGTAAATAATTAGATTTATATGATTGCTTAAGTGGTGGAAGAGTTGATAGATGTGGTAAATGATTTGATTAATGAATTTGCAGAATTGGCAAATGAAGTGGTAGATATGATAACTGAGTTAGTTTATATGGTAAATGATTTCAGATTTTTTACAAGTTTGATTTGGGATTAAAGTTTCAATTTGTGTTAATACTGATTCACCCCCCTCTTAGCATTAATCAGATCCTCATAAAATTAACTGGAAGACTGAGAGGGGGGGGGGGGGGTGAATCAGTCTTAAAATTCCAAAACATAAATTAATAAACCACAAAAATTATAGATAACCAAATAAACAACAAAAAACATAACACCAAGATTTTGATGTGGAAAATCTGATTAGGGAAAAACCATGGTGGGAACCTACCCACAATAAGATGATACTCTGCAGTAGTATGTGAAAATATTACAGTGGAGAATGCACATGCATTCAAGAACACTGCCTAGAGCTCACTGCTCAAAAGATATATGACCAAAAGGCTACAACCCTCAGGGAAGTCTCATTGACTTACACAAATTATTCGGACTACAATCCGAAAGAAATAAACTACAATAATAGCATCTACAAATGCCTGATGACAGTTCTGATTAAGCACAATTGTCTATCCTGCAAAATGAAACTCACCACAACACTTCTCTGAATGATATATCCTTGTTCACACATTTACCTCTCTCTGATAGTGCAGAAACAACACCGACACTGAAATTGCATAAGTATATCACCTATATATACAAATCATCAACCTTGGGTCCGCTAAACCCTCAACCCTCAACTCATAATTATAAAAATTACATTACACGATACAAAGATCGACCACCAGACCAATATTATGATTTAAATTGCATAACATGGACCTAATTCAAATTCCCAAACAATTACATCCACCGGAAATTATTCCAAGATCATCTGCAACATGCCACACCACCGAAAATACTACATTACACACAAATAATCACCGATTCAAAGAAATCACCAAAAAATCGCACAATGATCAATGCGGATCACCAAAACAAATAGGACACAACTAGGAAACACCATCAAGCATGTTAGAATCATCCAGAACAATTGTACCATCATCTCTTTTCAAATCTTCATATGTCAACGTCTCAAGACTCAAAAGCACAACTAATCAACAACTGTCACGAAGAAAGATAACTTGCGGTGCACCAAATCATGAACCATCTAAAATAAAGATACACAAGATCATCCCAAACAATAATCCAAAGTATCAACACAAGATCTGATCACACTAGAATATACTAGAGGGAAAATTGGATACTGCAAAACAGTGATCAACAAAACCAAACTACAACACTAGACCAAAAACCTTTTCCAAACTCACTGGAATAACTCACAGGAATATGTTGACATCAATGAAAAAATGTATCCTAGCAAAAGCAATGAACAACCAAATCAAACAATCTCCCTAGATAATCCAACATTAGGTTCATGGCTCTTTTAATGTAATTGTCCCTAAGTCTAAATATTAGCGATTTTCATACATCTAATGGTGTAAACCCTAGTATTTTTCACAATTACATTTTGGTGAACCCGACATCTTACACTTTAATTTTCTGATTTATGTTCTCAAATCTAAGTGTTGATAAATTTCAAATTCAAATTTACATTTGCAAGTTTAATTTCCAATTTAATTTAAAAAATTTAGAGGTTAAATTCACAAAAACCCTAATTTTTTATTTCTAAAATTGAGCTTGTGGGTTGTATAAATTGGATTTCTTATTTTAGATCTGATTGTTGATTCAATTTAACATTCATATTTTCCCTCTTAGATCTCATTTTTCAATTGAATTACATAAATTTAGTGGTTGAATATACAAAAACCCTAGTTTATAATTATAAAGATTTACATGTGGATTGCATAAATTTTCAAATCAATTTTCAGATCTGATATTTATGACATGCTATGCACTAGATGCATTCATATTTCAAATTCACAAATCAAATTGTTTAATTAATTGGTTGATTAATCACTTTTAGAAAAGTTTGCATTGTTTAATCACAATTTTCAATTTCAAAGTCAAATTTCCCCCCTTTGTGCATGAGTTTTACTACTATTTGTCCTACCTATAATATTCCCATGAGAAGAAGTTGTAGAGTTAAGGCTTCCCAAGGTTTAATTACTAAGGATAGAGAGCCTAATTTTGATAACTTGTTTCATGAGAATGTTGGTGGATCTTTTATTCCAACAATTGATGTCATTTATCCCCATTCTTTACATAATTCTCATGATGAGGGTGAGTCACTAACTAGGGTTTCTATTGATCAATTGCATAATATTGACAATGAATTTAAAAATATTCAACAATGGATGAGTCAACAATACCCATAAAGTGAGGAAAACCCATTGATTGAAGGATTAAATAGAATAGCTCAAAGTGATAAATTTGGCATTGATTTGTTGCATGGATTTTCTCATATTGTTGATACTAATATCATGCCTATGAAAAGTTGTGCTGAAGTCCTTGGTTACATTCAAGCACCAAATCAAGTTAATCATTCTATTCCTATGGCTACATCTATGCCTAGTGTGCCTACTTTCACTACCACTATCATGGCTACTTCCACACAAAATATTAATTCTATACATGTTAGTCAAGGGAGCAACATTGATAATAAAAAATATTTCATACCTCCTTCTGTAAGTCTTCCATTTGTAATCCAATCATCTCCCATACCTACATACCATAGTGTTCCACCTCCTCACTCTCAATATCCACCTTCATTTAACAATGTTACTCCTCCATCCCAATCCAATATGTCTAATTTCAATCCATCCACAAAAGCAACCATCAATATCTTAGACCAAACCATTTCATCCTTACAACAACAAATAACTTCTATGAACTAATCCAAGTTTAATGTGCCCACATTTGATGTGGTGAGCCCATTATCTAATGATGCATATATATGCATATGTATATATATATATATATGTGTGTGTATATATATATATATATATATATGTGTGTGTGTGTATATATATATATATATATATATATATATATATATATATATATATGTATGTATGTATATAGTACACACACACACACACATAAAATATCATATCATTTAAATAGTGACTAGTGTATACAAAGACTTGACAAAATAATTGTGTTGAAATTATTTATTTAATATATGAAGTTAGAAAGTTTAAGATATAACAACAATATATTGATTATTCAAATATTTGATTGTCAAAAATTCATTGAAAAGTTATTTATTAGTATATTTTACACTATTTATTTTGTCTTCTTTTGTTAAGATCTCCCACCAACCAAAATGCCCTAAATCCATGCCTGCGAGTATTTTTAAGAGAATTATTCATGTATTCCTTTATTCGGGCCATAGATATACTTATAGTTTTCTTTATTGGATTAAATTTAAGTTAGAATTCAAGCATACTAACCAAGCCTAAGGGACCTTTTAGTTTTTAACATATTGTATTTCTTCCCAAGCACTTTATAAAAGTGGGGTTAGGTATCTTAAAGTTGACTAGAAGGACTAGAAATGTACCTTCCTAGATACATATTTTTAGAATTATATATTATATGTGGTTGTTCCCCATCTTCTTATTATAAATTAGCTAACTCATTAAAAGTAACTTCAATCCTCTATTGGGTCTACCATAATTTGTCCTAGTGTATTTATTTAGCTTTTCCAAAACTAACACACTTTGTTTGGTTTATTTTTTTATCCAGCTCTTCCTTTGGATGACGATTTGCCTCACAAGGGTATTCTCAATCACTATTGCCAATTCTATAGATCTAGATGAAGAACCTCAAGCACTTTTGCAAGTTTTTTCTACAGCTTAGGAAGATAGGAATTCAATTTCTAATTTTTTTGGTCTTTTATACTTGCACCTTTTACTTGGCATATGTATTTGATAAGAGATTGACCTTATCTCCCACTTAAGTATACTTACATTTGACATTATTTTAACACAAAATTTCTCTTTAGTATTTGGAATTATAGAAATTTAGACATTTTCTCTTTTTTTTAAGATGATATTTATTTTTCCTTATACACCAAAGGCATAATTTTCTCTAACATACCTATGCAAATTCAAGAGAAATCTAGTAAATTTTTACTTGAAGTTTCTCATTTTTAAAAGCTATTATATGATTAGGTGAATACCCCTTGCACTATTCCTAGAGTTTCATTGGAACCCTCCTCTCTTTTGAGGGTATTAGTATGGACAAGGCCATTTTAGTATGTGATAGAGGTTCTCACTTTTGTGGCTCTTAGCCTCGATGTTGTAGAGATAATGATATAAATATGGATAGATCAAGCCTTCCAAGCCGTCTTTTTCTTCTTCTCATAGGTTTGGGGGTTCTCTTGGCTAGCCTAAAGATAGATAGTTGTCCCACTTGGATTTGGCCATATCTCTATTCTGTGGCCAACAATCCCTGGCTGGAACTCCTAAAGAAGAAAGTTCTCTCGCTATTTTTGGTGAATTGAAGATTCTATCCTAAAGAGATTTTGGGAAATCCTAATGATAAGGACCTCTTTATTTTAAGCTTTAGCTTCTTAGATTTTTCTTGGTTTGTACATATTGTTCATATTTTTTTCAGACCAATTTCAATTAGAATTTATGGGCGTACCTTTATATTAACTCCTCTATGTGTTTAAAATTCTACAATTTTTCTTTATTATATAATATTAAATAGAAAGTGTTCATTAAAAATTGCATATGTCAATTACTCTTTCATGTACCATAATTATTTTTTATTAGTTTGGTTTTTTATGATTTGTTGTACCCTAGATGTTGCTAAATCATATAAATATTTTAATTTTTATAATTATATTTGCTATAAAAAATCTGCTATAAGCTATGTGATCAAATACAATAATGCATTATTTCATGGTGTAGCAATAAACAAAAAGTAATTACATTCTCATCTATATATGAAAAGAAATATAAGATGTAATTAAACAAATTACGCAAAAGAGGAAACATGTTGTGCAAATACTTGACGACACTCGCATGAATAGTTTTTCCTTCAAGGAGTGACTGAACACTAATTTGCATGAATTAATATCATGCTCTTTAATTTAAAGGAATCTAATGAATTCATTTGTCCATCTAATATCTCTAAGTATTTAGAGATATATCATTTATATAACAACTTCAGAGGACCATGCCTCTTTACAAAGAGAAGCCAAGACTACTCTGCAAGCTAGGGAAAGAGCAACTATGCATGCATGGCTGTTTCGTTGTAATAACTTTAAAAAGTGTTGACATAGTTTTATTTTTAAACCAAACATCTTTTATGTTAATCAAAGAGTAATTCTCTGGTGCAGGAGCACCTAGTTTTGCTTATACTCTCCATTTTTGGTAATTTTTCATGCTTAAGTGTCTTGTTAGTTTTGAAATGTTTTCATAGGTTGATTTGAGTCATTTCATAGATGTTTGATCTCATTTTGTGCTTGAGAAATCAAGTTTTGTTTTCCTAAGGTTTGAGTTGTTAGTTTTGTGCTCTTAGGCCAAATAAGGCTAAAAAGTGGAAAATTGCCTTATAAGATTAGCCATGCTTTGGAAAGCATTGAAACATGTTTAGAAAGTGTTTTTAATCATTCCTAGGTGATTTTGGAAGGTTTGTTGAGTTAGGTTGCTCAAATTGCCACTTGGAGCAACACAAGTTGTCATTTTGGACACTTTTTGTAAAAAGAAGAGAAAAATGCCTTATGTCGGTATAGGACTTGATAAATACCTTCAAATGATATTTATATTCCCCCCTCTTCTTGGTATAGGGTTTTCTTTTATACTTTTTATCATAATCAATTGAAAGAGCAAGCATTTTTCTAACTTTTCTCATGTTTTGAACTCCATTTGGATAGCAGTCCGTACTGGGGCTTCTCTTTTCCATACTATACCTTTTGGAAAGTGGATTTATTTTATATTCAATTCTCTTTATGTAATTAGTTTGCAGGTTGTGCATTTGGAAGTTGGTTCTATAAAATTGTTTTCATTTTTCTCCTTGACTGCCTTGTCAAGGGTTTTGGACTCCAAAATGCATCAACTTGTCTAAATCCAGTTTTGGGCTCCCATGGGTAGACTTAGAAAGGTTGCATTACATATGTACAGTGTAAATATTTCATATTTTGGCCAGGGTTATGCAAAAGAAGTGCTTTTGAGTATATGCTAGGCAAGTTGGAGATGGATTTGGCTAGCAAATGTGAACAAAGACTCAAACAAGTTTATGCTCAAAGGTCAATTGAGTGAAAAAACCTAAGACAGAGGTCTGCACTAGTCTCCTTGGAATTTTAGAGACATTTGGAGCTCCAAACAATGTTTTCTTTATCTTGCAAATGTGTTGAGTTGTAGTTGGCAGCGAGCTCCCTGTTTTGGGAATTTAATGTCTTTTTGAATCCAAAATTGCTTTATGAACATGTCCATGGCTTTGGAATCTTGTGAAAAGTGCTAGAAATTTTTTTGGGAGGTTGATACATTCATTGGTGAAGTTTCCATGAAGTTCTAACCTTTCAAAGTGCAGAAAAAATAGTGAATTAGCAGTGACAGTGCACAGAATAGTCATCATATGGTTTGTATAGCAAATGTTTGATATAATTTCATGCAAGGAAGAGTTGGAGAATGGTACCAAATGATGTGTCAGAGGTTCTATAATATTTTTGAGGCTTGGTTTGTGGTTTAGAAGTGACTTCCTTTGTTTCATGAGCAAAACCCTCTCAAAACCCTACTTTCTTTCCTAAAAATGTGGACAGTCATTATACCATCTTCTCAAGAGCTAAAACCATAAAAATACTTGATTTTAGACCTTGTTGATACCTCCCAAGTTAGGTTTCATGGTGGTTATGGCCATCGTTTCCCTATGCAAGAAAAATTCACCCAATTAGGCCTCCACAGACTAGTAGCCTTTTAGCCCTGTTTTACTAAAAAGTTGAACTTGTTTGCCTCAATGGTACTAGAACCATCCAAACTCTTCAAGGACAGTTGAAATACATACAATGGGCCTAATTAAATCAATATTGATAGTCAAGACACCATCTTGGGGTGTGGACCTATGGTGGAGGATTTGAGCAACATTGAGGAATAGAAGCTTGAGCAAGGGAGTGTAACAACATAATAGGGTGGTTGTTTGAGAAGAGGTGTGGGTGTTGAAGATTGATCTTGAAAACACTAATTGAACATAAAATAAAAATCATATCCTTTGGATCCACTTGATTGATTAAACCAATTTAGACATACTGAGCAACTTCTCACCCAATCTCCCTATCATTCTCACTGTTTTTCTTCTCAAAAACATGGAAGGAACCCTCTAAAATAAATGGAATTGTATTGTCCATTTACAATTTCTCATGGGATGACATTTTGCATGCTCGTGTTCATGAATTTGGTTTTCTATTTTCTTACTAATAAACCATTCAACCTTTGCAATGTTTGACATGTTTCTTTGTATAAGTCGGCCATGTAAAGAGAAAAAAATGGTAGAAAGAGTATCATCCAAGCTGTGGTGATTTGTGTGGATGGAGAAAATCTCCTTTCTTGAAAGCTCTTCATTCCATTAAAAATTTGAGAGATGCATAGAAGATTTGTTATGTTGGAAAATAATTGCACCCTCTTCACAATCTTAGATCTGAAAGAAGGAAGAGAGGAATGAGTTCCTATGCTCTTGACTGCATTTTGTATAAATTACAATAAAGCTTTGAGCATAAGCGTAGATTTCTATTTTACCTAACACTAGCGGGTTTTAGTCTTCAAAGATACAAGAGTGTAGCATTGGAAGAGAAGGCCATGGATAGTTGAATCTGTCAGTAAGTACTAGCTTTTCAAAATATATGAAATGTAGTCCAAAGACTCCTTACCGAAAACCACCTCTAGAATAGAGGAGGCATAGGGGATGCATTTTGCAGGTTGGGCTGAAGATCCCTTGGGGTATCCAAAAATGAATTCTTAAGTGAGGAGTTAATGGAAGCATTAGGCACAAATGTAGTAGGTTGGTTTCATTGTGAGGGGGTCAGTTCTAAGTAGGAAATGTCAACAACCAATTTTGAAATAAGAGAGCCATTACGAGGGGAGTTGTTGCTGCCATTCGCAAAGGGTGGGAGATGGCGGTTTGAATTTTGGGGATGGGAGGGTGAGTGGGAGGCCATCATAGTAGAGAGTTAAAATGTTACTTCAAATATAAAAGAATACTTCTTTGTCATGTATGTCAATTATGTTTATATTTGTATATAAATAATATGTATTTAATAAATAAATTTATGATGATTCAGTTATCCTCAATATATTTATTTAGAGAATGTTGAGAGATATTAGGTGTTAGATATACATTTGAAATTAATATCTTCCACCAGTTAGGTTTACAAGCTATGGTTATTTTGTGTGGATGGAGCAAATCTCCTTCCTTTGAAAAAAGAGAAAAAAAGCTCATAGGATTTGTTACAATGAGATGCAATTAACCACAGGGAAGAGAGATGAATGCGGGTATAATCATTCTTATATGGAAGGAAAAGAGAAATAATTTAAATTAGGTGATTCCAATGTTACTTCAATTGAATTCATTCCTTGATGTCATTTTGAAATTAGAAGGATATTTAATGGAATTTGCACCCTAGTATTTGTTATCATTTTTGAATTGTTCAAATCTAACTTTCCTTTTTTTTCTTTTTTCTTTTTTTCCTTCTTCTAGACTATCTAAATTTTTAAGGTAGTCCACTGGTAAGGTAATTTTTCTTTTCGAAGTGGTTATTGTCATATAAATTAAAATTAAATTAAATTTAGATTATTATTTTTAATTTATTATAAAATTTTAAGATAAAATATTTTAGATGTATAGGCTTATTTTATAGTTTTTTATTTTTATTTTTATATAAAAGGTCTTTGTAGAAGTGGATCTATCTAAGGATTTAAAGTAAATAGTGAAAATTGAGATTAGATTGATGAGATACAACCAAGTTATTCTCTATCTAAACTTGCCAAATACTTGTTATCAATTTTAATCTTTTGATTATGATATCTAGATTATTGTTATGCTTCTCCCCATTATGATGATATCATTTAATCCACTTCTAGGTGTTCACTAACTATGGAAAAAGAAGAAGTTTAGTCTACAATGACGAGTCACAAAGCCAAGAACCTTGGTAATAATGGTTCCTCACCTAAGTCATCCTCGAGCACTAGAGACCATTCCTTGAAAAGCTAAAATATAGTTTCAAAACATTCAAACATGGGATTTGTTTTTGTCTCTCCTAATCTATCAAGCATCTAGTGGGGCAAAATTCTCTTGATTTCTATTACCAACATCAATTTTGTCATCTCAAAAGGTCACCACTATCCAATGTATCCTTTAGCACTAGCTACATAGAAAACATCTTGTAGCCCACTAGATAAGATGGAAAAAGAATAATATATATAAGGTCTTCTACTATCTATCTTTCATTTCACCAAACACTCTCTATAATAGCCTCTAGTCTATTAGCACCCTAGACACCAAAGTAGCCTTAATTATTTATACCATTAATTTTCTTAGAAATATTTTCTTTTTTTATTTTTATTCTAGCACTTGTAATAGTTGTATAGGCTAGAAAACCTTCTAGAAATATTCAATTGATAAGGATTTGATGAGAATATATTGATGATTCTAAAAGGCTCAGTTTTTTCTTAACTTAGTTTATTATAGTTATGACTCATAAGTCTTTCTTTTTAGAAATGCACAAGCACCACACTTCCTATAATTTTTTTCACTTCTTTAATCTACCTATTATTTTATATCTTTTATTTCTCTAGATTAACAATTCTTTTAGTTATTTTTGTATATCTTTCACATGCGTAGAAAACTCTCTAACATTGATACATCTCATGTATTCATCAAAATTTGCAAGTTCTCGCAATTTTCAAGCACCTTTTAGGGTGGCACCCATAAATAAATTGGAATATTTATTTACCTATACATCAATTTAGAGTCACTATATAAATTATACCTAAGGTAGTACCAAATGTTATTATTGAGGCTTATGTTGAGAATCAAGGTAAATCTAACTTGCAATAACAACTTCTTTATGTGATTACAAATCTGAAATAAGATAACCAAATCTGAAATATGAAAGTGATTGAAACATTCAAAAACAATATAAAATCTACATATCAAATAAGACAGCAAATTTACATATACGAATCCCTTGAGGAAAATTTCCACCAAGAAAGAGAGTAAGTATTAGTATTTTTCAAAATAGAGAATCTACAACAATATAAATCACTTTACTTCTCCAACCAAATTTAGAATCACCTTGCAAGTCTTCAAAAAACTGACGCCGTCACTCTAATTTATAATAAATAGAGAATGTTAGATAGTTTAAAGGATAGAAAAATAATTAATTATAGAATCATATATATTAAAAAAAAAATAGAAACAAAGAAAGAAAAATGATTACATGTGAATTGTGAAAATCTAATATCATCAACAATAGCATATGATTGGAAAGTAAAAAATAGAAAAATTTAGATATACTCTTAGTCAAAGAAATTCAACCTTAAACCTTATATTTCTACATTGAATAGCTACATGACATGATATAATTCTCCATACAAATAGCAACCAAGATTTGGATTCTGATTTGTGTTTTACTATTAACTGTCATGCCCGCCACCTCAATATTCTGAAATCCTCGTACAATAACTATCTGAAGCTGAATCGTTGTGCGATGCCATATCTTAGTATTCTCTGACATTTCTTCTAATACTTGTTTTCTTACAAAGAATTCTACTCCCTGGGCTTGTTGGGTCGCTTACAACCTCACAAGGCCGCACCTTAAAAACCTATTGATAAAAAAATAAATAATAGAAGTAAATTGGTTGAGCACAAAATGATCGCCGAAACAAATTGACAGGAAACAATCGACGACGACGACGCCACCGCCTCCAGAGTTTTAATCACGCCGGCGGAGAGATCGATGTCGTAGACTGGTGTTCCGTCAGCATAAAAGAGGCCCCAGTTGCGCTCTATGGTGGCACCGGGCTTCTGACCTTCATTAAAGAGGGCGAAGATGAATGTGGGAAAGAACGTCTGCGGACGACGCGGAGTACCGGTGTTTGATAACAACTTGCTGACGAGTCTTGTGTTGTAGCTGGCGGCGTTGGCTACGGTGGCGCCGCTGGAGTCGCCATTGGTGGGCCACCCCGTCTCACTTATGACCACTTTCACCTCACCGTATCCCAGCGTCGCCATGGCCGTTATGGCGGCGTACAGCTGTGCATCCAGCATGTTGGAGTAACAAAGAATGCCGTCCTGTACTACGTCCGCGGTGATCTCGTCAAAGAGCACATAGTCCAGAGATATGTTGGCGGGGTCGGAATTCCAGGCGAAGAAAGGGTAGACATCCAGGAAGAAATAAGAATCCGTGGCACTGAGGAAGCTGAGCATGGGCTGTATTACTGACATGGCGATTTCTGGTTTGAAGGAGCCGTTGGAGGGAGGGTAAGAGGAAGAGAGGGCGTCCATGGCTACGGATGTGGTTACTTTAATGGAGGAGTCTAGATTCAACTTCTGCAAGGAGGTGTGCATGTTTTGCATTACCGGGACAAAGTAGGGCTGAAGTTGGGTGTTTGATAGAATATCGTTGCCCACCATGATGATGGAGATTTTGGTGAGGGGATAATAAGGGAGAAGGTTTTTTCGAAGCCATTGGTCAGAAGTGGTAGTGCTGGAGGCCATGCCTGGAACTTCTATATTTGCCACCTTGATCACCACAGGGAGGCTGCTGTTGGCCAGCGCCTTCAGGACTTCAGGATTCGCATCGTAGATTTTGACATAGCCTGCGTTAATGCTCTTCATCAGCTCCACTGTTTTTGATGGCGGTGGTAGCTTGTCTGCCAGCTTACCATAGTTGATTCCCACCGCATGACTCATCAAAAACGGATCTGCATGTGCACAGACAAAAACAAATTCTCATGAAAAGCAAAAAAACATTATGAAGGAAACGACCAAACATATAGATTGGCAGCATTAGTACCTGTATCTCCCCACACAGATTTTATCCCCAAACACGCAACAATTAAAGACAGGTGAAATCCACAAGCCCTCATTTTGTTGTGTGCTATGGGAATACCGACTCCAAGTACCCTACCTATGGTATAGCCAATTTATATAATTCTTCTCCATCTCAAACCGGTGAAAAAGCTAGACTACTTTTCAAGCTAGCGAAAGAGCAATGATGTATCCATGGCTGTTTCCATGCAATAAAGCGTTGGCAAATTTTTATTTCAAAAACTGAAATTAAATGTGCAAGTTTAAACGATTTTTAATGTAGTTCGTTTTCTATTTGTTGTATGAGTTTTGTTTCGAAATTTTGTCAATCTTTCACCCGTTAAGTACACAGAATTGGTCATGGTGAAGAGTTATCCTACAAGCTATGGTTAATTTATGTGGGTGAAACAAATTTCCTTACTTGAAAGCTCTTCATTCCATAAGAAAAGAGAAAAGCGTAGAGGATTTGTTACTTTGGGATGCAATTGCAGATACTTCTCATCCTCTTCACAAAGAAGGAAGAGGGAAATGAATACGGGTATGACCATTTTCACAAACCCGCCAAAATACGGCACGCGTATAATGAATTGAATTTGCATAAAGTAATTACATTGTTGCTTCATATTTGTTTTGATGATAGAAGAGATCGTGTCTTTGCCATAACTATCTTTCTTTGTATTTGAGGCTGTTTACAAGTTAGAACGTGGCGACCTTGATGTCGTTCAGAAATTACAAGGATATTTGAATGGAAGTTCCGCCCCAGAAATTACAAGGTTATTTGAATGGAAGGTATGACCATTCTCATAAGGAAGGAAGAGAGAAATGATTTGCATCAGGTAATTCCAGTGTTCCTTCACTTGAATTCATGTCTCGGGAGCCAAGAACCGAGGAGAAGAACAAAAAATTTCCAAAACTCCAAAGGCATCCGGAATGAATTGAGTCCACTTCCCAATAGAATTCTTTAGAGGCCACAAATCAAGAAAACTATTGAAGCCATAGTAAATTATCATCATTATCAATAACAACCACCTAGCGGAGAAAGTCTCTACCAAGTGTGGCCCACTAGCGATGTCAAGCCAAAGTTTGCATGTCCAAATTGAGTAGGAATGGCTGCCTTTGCACCACCATCATCGGCTGAAACGAACTTTGGCATGTTTGTAAGCAAACGAATAACGACACTAGGTTTGTTCGAGACCACAATATCATCCATCATAAAAATATTCTTGAACACTTTTCATAGAAGCAACAATGTTTGCACCTTCAACTCACCTAAGTGCAACAAGGAAGCCAAAAAGCAAGAAGAAATATTTGTATCAACTTTATAATGGTCCATAGAGTTGATGAAATCCCAGCCAAGGACCATGGGGATGACCTCGATCACTAATAGACGAAGTTTTTGCAAACCATTTTCAGCCTTTGGTCTATAATAATCCCAAGGAAAGACAATTGCCACTTTTCACTCAGTTTGATGAGTGTCTCCAATGTAAATTCAAGTGAGAAGGAGAAAGGGAAAATGTCTAAATATAGAAGGGGCCATCGTCACCTCACATAAGTAGCTAGAATAGGAAAATAAAGGTAATAAAGATAGATGTTTTTCAAACAATATTGAAGTGCTACACTGTCTATCACCACCAAGGTTTGATTGCTTGAAAGGACAATGATCTTTTGAAATTGGAGAAAAGATCATGTCAAATGCGTTTTTAATAAATTGAAATAGCCGATGAAAAGATCCCTTTGAACAACCCTTCTTATCGAAAGCAATGAGTCTAATCTAATTCTACCCTCATAAAGATGCAATTAATACCATTAACAACCAAGGTAGCCAGTTTGCCAGTCTCTTTGTTAGCTTCCTTGATGAAAATTGGAGAAACTCAAAGGTTCATTACAAAAGGGACTTCAACTTCCAATTTGAGGTATTTCCTGATTGAATTGAATTTACAACAATGGCCAAGTTAAATTTAATTTCAATTCTTTTAATGACAAGTCCTTACAAATGTCAAAGCAATGCATCAATGCCCAAAACTCTCCCTCATTGTTTATTTCTTGGGGTAGAGGTTTTGAAGAGGAATAAATTATTCATCTGAACACCAATCCCTAATAGTACAACTTGCAACCAAGGTACTCGAGTTGTCTTTTGATACCCCATAAGGGTTTAACTTATACCATCCTACTTGAGGCAAGGGCCACACAATCTAGTCTCTTTTCAAGATAGAGATGGGCCCCCCATGTCCAAACCATGAAGGGACTCTTAGACCAAGCCAATTGCACTTCATTGTTGCATCTCAATCTGTTAAAAGGGCATTCTTTTGAGTCAATTGGAATAGCATACTATTGACCACCTCAATCACCATCACCTCCACCTTATTCAGAAAATATGTGATATTCATCTTCTTCTCCTTGAATAACCTCCTATTTATTTCCTTCTACATTTTTCATAACATGGTAGAGGGTAAAGTTATCCATAGGCTACCAAAGGACATTGTCTTTTTAAGTTGTGGCCATTATCTTTTTAATTTGTGGTCATTGTCTTTTTAATTTGTGGACAAGATTGAAATAAACTAAGTATATTACTCAGGAGGGTGTTTAACATTCGCAACTCGGCACAAAGGCAACACCAAAACTCCTAGGAGAAGGGGAAATCCAAGAGAAGATGATCCATGACATCTTCTTGGTTATTGCAAAGAACATACCTGTTGGATTATTGGGGAGATTGTTAGATTTGGTTGATCATTGCTACTGCTAGGAATTTTTTTTTCATTGATGTCAACATATTCTTGTGAGTTATTCTGGTGAGTTTGGGAAGAGTTTTTAATCCAGTTTTGTAGTTTGGTTTTGTTGATCACTGTTTTGCAGAATCCAATATTTCCTCCGGTATATTCTAGTGTGATTAGATCTTGTGTTGGAACTTTGGATTATTGTTTGGGATGATCTCGTGTTTCTTCATTTTAGATGGTTTATGATTTGGTTCTCCAGAAATTATCTTTCCTCATTACAGTTGCTAATTGGTTGTGTTCTTGATCTTTGAGATGTTGACCGATGAAGATTTGAAAAGAGGTATTGGTGCAACTATTCCAGATGATACTAACATGCTTGCTGGTGTTCCCTATTCATGTCCTATTTGTTTTGGTGGTCCGCATTGATCGTTGTGTGAGTTTTTGGTGATTTCTATGAACCGGTGATGATTTGTGTGTTATGTAGTATTTCTAGTGGTGTAGCGTGTTGCAGTTGATCTTGGCGGGATTTCTGGTGGATGTAATCATTTGGAAATTTGAATTAGGTCCATTCTATGTAATGTAAATTATAATATTGGTTTGGTGGTCGATCTTTATATCGTGCAATGTAATTTTTGTAATTATGAGTTGAGGGTTGAGGGTTTAGCCGACCTTGTTATCAAGGTTGATGATTTGTATATGTAGGTGAGATGTTTATGAAATTTAGGTGCCAATATTGTGTCTTCATTTTTAGAGAGAGGTGAATGTGTGGAAAAGGATATATTTTTCAGAGAATTGTTGTGGTGAGATTGGTGTTGCCGAGAAGACAATTGTACTTCACTAGAATTGTCATCAAGCATTTGTAGATGCTATCATTGCAGTTCAATCCTTCCAGATTGTAGTCCGAATAATTTTTTAAGTCAGTCAGACTTCCTTGAGGGTTGTAGCTTTCCACGAAAATATCTTTGAGAAATGAGCTCTAGGCAGTGTGCTTGAATGCATGTGCATTCCCCATTGTAATATTTTCACATACTACTATAGAGTATCATCTTATTGTGGGTAGGTTACCATCGTGGTTTTTCCCTTAACCGGGTTTTCCATGTCAAAATCTTGGTGTTGTGTGTTGTGATGTTAATTTTCTTATCAGGTGTTAAGATTGTTTTTTATAGAGAAGCCCATGTAAAGGTTCCTACTTTTGGGAGACAAAATTTACTTCATCAAAGATGTAGGGGGAGGCTTGTGTTTGTCTAGTTCATATCTTTTGAGAATATTAAATATCTATCCTTGACATTATTGTGACCTATTTTGGAACTACACCATATTAAATTATCCTTACTCTACCTAAACACAATATTCATGTGTTAGAGGTTTGTAGAGAGAAGTCCCACATCCATTTCCATCCTATAGACTAATCCTCAATTGAGAAAATAATGTAGTCTTTTACCAAATCACCCCACAACTACTTCAAGGTGCTAGAAACCTGTTACATATTTAAAAACTATCTAGATTAGAATACCCAACCTACAAATCTTCCCAAAAATAAGCCTTGCTACCATGATATATATCCCAAGAAAGAGAATCTATCACAATATATTTACAATTTTGCATGAAACTCCATTCCCTCAATCTCTAAGGAATGTTGGAGGTTGTAAGGATGCTTGAGGGGCAATCATCATCAAAATATTTACCCCACATTATCTTTTACCATTTCTATGAGTCTCTTTGAACATATGCTAGATAAGTTTAACCCCAAGGGCCTTATTTTGGAGGAGTAAATCCCCAATTCCAATCCCACCTACATGCTTTGATTTATAAAGTTTATCCCACAAGGTGAAGGAAAAATATCTTTCTTGCCATTTCCCTTCCATTTTTTTTTTCTCATCACCTCATTAAGTTTTTGACTAACACGAGAGTGGGCTGTATAAGATAATACATAGGTGGGGATAGACAAGATGACTGATTTCAACATAGTAATTTTCCTAGCCCATGAAAACTATCTTCTCTTCCAAGAGGAAAGCCTCAGTTTCATCTTTAGTTTTAGTGGGCCCCAAAGTTTGCTTAGCCTAAGCCCCTTGCCTAAAGGAATCCCTAAGTAAGTGCAAGGGAGTTTCCCATTCTTGTGTTGGCCATTGATACTCATTTGATTGGTTTTAATATGTTGTCATTGATGGCAGCATGTTCTGGCTTCACATTTTGGTTTGATTGATTACCGACAGACACTTCACCGATATCGACATTGACACCAACATGTATCTTCATCAGTAGGAGGAATTCTTTGGGTACTAGCATTGTAGGCTGACATGTCTTCATTAGAATACCAGTATAGGAGGCCGACATCATTTTTGGAGATCTGATAATTGGCAATTGATTTTGATATTTATGTTTATTTGTAATTGAGCTAACTTGTATATTCATTTTGTAATTATCTATGTAAGCCGACATAAGGCTTGAGGATTATAAAGGGTATATAGGTCAGTTGGTTAGATCATTTTTGGATATGATATGTAATGAGGAATATGATGGTAGGATATGATTGTAATGCAAAGATTATGTAAGAGGTTATTCCGGTAAGGGTTTAGGGTTTCAGAACCAGAACAGACATAGCTTAAACTAGAACTATACACAGGCATAGGAGATGCTATCTTTGCAGTTCATTCTCTTTTCTGGATTGTAGTTTGGATTTTTATGTAGTCATTGAGACTCCTTTTTGTGATGAGCAGTGTGCTTTAGGATGTAAGCCTGCCTACAAGTTCAGGCCCTCATATTTTGTAATATCTTTTCATATGACCAGTGGATTGATATTGTGGGTCACAAATCCCACCGTGGTTTTTTCTCTTTGAGGTTTTCCATGTATAATTATTTGTGTTATGGTGTATATTTGTGTGATTGGCTTATTGGTTGCTTTACTTCTTTCATTTATATATGTACCGGTGTACCGGTTGGTGAATGTATGGTTTAATAAGGTTAAAATTGATAGTTTAGGTAGAACACTGATTCAGCCCCCCTCTCAGTGTTCTTGGATTCCAACATCTTGCAGTCCAAGATTTTAATAATTTCTTGTTCCTTCCATGGAGGAGTGTGGAAGAATATTTTATATTTGACCTTGGTAGCCTCTTGACTTGAAGCTCTAAAATATAGATCCAAAACGGAATTCAAGTGGAAGGCCTCTTTCCATTTGGTTGCTCCAAAGAGTATTACATCATCTACAAAGTGTCGGTATGAGATGGGGGATATTTGTAACATCCTCAATAATTAAATATTTACATAATGTACAAACTACATAAAATGCATTCAATTATAGATGCATGTTAAATACATATAGAAAAAAAAAACTACATTAATTACAAGAATGTTTAATACAAAAGTCATTTACAGAGTAGTACATAAGGAATCATAATCCTTTACATTTGACCATAAGGTCAATTATATAAGCACTGAACATGAAAATCCTCCCAATAACTCTTGGGACTTGACACCTACTGTGAGCGACAACATTGCCAAAGCACGTTTCCACCCTACCACAAAGTAACTACACTTCCCTAGAATCTTCATGAAAAGAAGGATTCCCAATCCATCATGAGGAGGATTAGTCATGTAATATTGGAAAGAGTAAAAAAATGTGACATTCTAATGCAACATCTTACTTTTTCAGTTTAATGATTTGATATCTAGCTCATATTTAGCAACTTATCATGATTTTAAAATATTTCAAGAAGATTATAATTCGTAAGGGTTAGTGCAAGATCAAGGGGGACCAAAAAGTGGCAATGTGAAAAAAATATCCTTCCTCACTTTCCTAAAAACACAAAAATCCTTGTTGACTTTTTGCTTGGCCTGGGTGTCAGTACACCTTGGCCTGGTAATTACCTATGCAAATCAGATAAAAAATAGATTCAGAGGTAATAATTTTATCGTTTTGAATCATTTTCATTCATTTTTTGTATTTTTTGTTAATGTTTATTTGATTTTTCATTGAAAATATGATTTTTTTCATGAAAACTAGGTTTTTTAAAATCAAATACCTAATTGTTTAAATTTGTTAACTAAATTTAATTGTTTACATTCAATTAGGTTAAAAATGGGGGATAACAATGAAAACACTGACCAACCACAACTACAACAACCAAACCCTCATTTGCCAAACCCCCCCTCAATTCAAGATTTGATTGCACAAAATTTGAATGAATTGAGGGGAATTGCAAAAGTATATCGTAGGATCCCTCGTCTAAACCCAATGTTTGATCCTCTCACGTCGATCATAAAAAGTATGGAAACCATGACTGAGGAGCACGATGCTGCCCTTTTGTGGCGAGATTCTATAAAGGAAAAATATGCAGATGGCTTGTCGTATAAGGATATCAAGGATCTTGAGATATCCAAAGCCGAAATTGCCTCATTGTTTGTCAATCCCCGTACTGGTGAGCTCGTGGATCCCCAAAAAATAAAACTTTCTATTAAATGGTGCACAAATGATGGGATTGTGAAAAACTTTTTGGATCGTTGGTGGATGGTTTTCGACAAACCACCCAACAACAATCTTGATATCCCCTTCTATTTCATAAAAAAATTGTATGCTGAGTTTGTTTTACACAAACATGTGAAATACTTTGACATCCAACCTTTCCAAGGTGTAGGTTTAGGTATGCCCCAAATAGACCTAGGGTAGTCAAAGTAGTCTAGGGCCCATATGTCCCCCCTCCTCCTGTTGATCCCCCACCTACAGTTCAACATCCTGATATCATTTGTGAGGTGGCTTCATGAACCATATCAACTATTCACTCTTTGAGTAGACTTTTGGTTTCTCAGGTTGCGTCAGTAGCTCAGCCTACTCTTGATGGTAGCGGTGCATCTGGTGCTGGTGACACGTCACCCTCGGCTCCACACATATGCGTGCCCCATAGTTGTGTCATGTGTGGGCACGTATGCTTGGGTCCAGCTGGACAGCCCATTGATCCTCCTGTGGACAATGCAAATTATGAGGTGCATGAGATGCATGATGCACCAGATGTTATTACATAGACTAGAGGATACCCTGGGGAGTCCTCACATGCTAGAGGCGAGGAGGCACCATCATCATACATTGATGATGTAGTGGTAAGATTTGTATTTTCACAGTTCATGTTATATTTTAATTGAATATTTATAAATTAGATAATATTAAGTACTAATTTTTATTTACATGGTCTATTTAATAGTTGATGATTGAGGATGAGTTGAGACAGATTCAAGAGGGCACTTTGTCAGCCATTTCATTCGGCCTTGATAGCTTGACGATACATATATTATTGCACCTAGTTGTTTTTATTTTATTGTACATACATGCTCATCATTTATATTGGTATTAATTAGATTATGTAGTAACTTGCATGTATATCTTATTTTACTCTTGTAGGGCATAAGCAGCATGAGTGCGGGGCAATGTGATTTAGGATCTGGTAGTGCAGTTGGAGACAAGGGAAAGGTAATTGAATGCAAATATGATTGAATGAATAGTTTAAATAACTTATAGTGATTATACATGTCTAAACATAGATTGATAGTTTCATATACTTGTTGTGTATATATACAAAGAATTCTTGGCTTCACATCCTTGATGACTACACCCAATATACCTGAAGAAGAAGAAGAGATGCCTCGAGTAGATCTGTGTTTATTTTATTTTTTGATTAGTAGATATAATTTGTTATTATCAGTGACAATTATATGCTAACTTGTATCAATGTCATGTTTCTGAACATATGTAGGTTGTGTATGAAAATATTCAAAACATACCTCCTCTACCGAAGACATAAATCAAGAGTCCTGCAAAGCTGAAGAGAAAACGTGCAGATGAGGTAAACATGAATAGTTCAATTATAGTTCATTTTTATGTTAACTTTTTGAATGTGAATTATATAATATAACTAATATTAATCGTGGTTTGTTTTTCTTGTGCAGGATCCTTCAGAGCCGAGTAGTGTGGTGAAGAGGATTGATTTTGATGATTGGTCAGCAGCTTACGATGTTATAGATAGTTTTGGGATGCTTACATGTCTAGTTGGCAAGTATATTTTGTATATGGACATACATTTACGTATTTAGACATACATTTTGTTTCAGTTGGCGTTTATGCCATATTTGTGTATGGACATACATTTGTAATCATTTGACATTTTTATATATACAGAAGTTGATATTCGATCATATAAATTGTTTCACATCTGTGCGTGGTGTTATCATGGAAATCTTTTATCTTCATTCCAATAATTAACAATGGTTAATAATGGCTATTTAATGAACAATACAATTCATTTCATTTCATCGTAAGTGTTGTTTTTATAATGAACAATATAATTCATTTAATGAACAAAACAATACAATTCATTTAATGAACAATACAATTTATGAACAATACAATTCATTTAATGAACAATACTTGATACAATTCATTATTACCCTACGCATGCTCCTATTTTGCCCCCCCACTCGATCGAATGCTCGGGGTCATACCCTACCGGCGTCCTCCCTTAAGTGCCCTAAGTGCTCAAAATTGTCAAACTTTGACGAGCCCTAATTTAGAATCCATGACACCTACAAATGATCTGTTTGAACCTATGGGGCCCCGAGAGGGGTCCCTACAAAGCCTACCTCGGTTTTTCAAGTTGTCCTACGGTTTTATTAGGGAAGCAATTTTTCGGTTGGCGAAAAAATCGTCAGTCTCACTCAATGGAATGTTGTTGCGTGGCCGATTTCTCGTTTTGCTTATCGCAATGATGAACCGTCAGCTCTAAAATGTCTAGTTAGGCATTATTACCCTACGCATGCTCCTATTTCCCCCCCCACCTGATCGAACGCTCGGGGTCATACCCTACCGATGTCATCCCTTGTGCGCCCTAAGTGCTCAAAATTGTCAAACTTTGACGAGCCCTAACTCAGAATCTGTGGCACCTGCGAATGATCCGCTTGAACCTACAAGGCCACAAGAGGGGTCCCTATAAAACTCTATCTTAGTTTTTCAAGTTTCCCTATGGTTTATTAGGGCAGCAATTTTTTGGTTGGCAAAAAAATTGTCAGTCTCACTCAATGGAATGTTGTCGCGTGGCTGATTTCTCATTCTACTCATTGCGATGATGAACCATTGGCTCCGAAATGTCCAGTTAGGCATTATTACCCTACGCATGCTCCTATTTTTCCCCCCCACTCAATCGAATGCTCGGGGTCATACCCTACCGACGTCGTCCCTTGAGCGCTAAAATTATATATAAACAAACATTACACTATAGACACATAATGATCATGAATATTTCCATGTATTGTATACAAATAATTACCATTACACTTGCATGTGACATCCATGAAGGGCTATGCAAACATGATTTTTTTTTCATTATCAATACAACTACACCAATGTACTCATGTATAGATACATGGACATTATCATCAATATAACTAAACCAATTTGCTCATGGACATTGTATATCATCATAACAATGTTACATCAATTCACATCCATATACAAATACAACATCCCACTTCATCTGCATCAGACATCCTCATGTTGTAAGAGAAAAGCTTGCGTACATCAATGCCTGTATATAAATGAAGACCAAAATAAGTAACCTTTTTATGCGGAATGAATGTGCTACGAAAAACAAATTATAACACTTAATACAAATTAGTTTGGCAAATTATAAATAGATAATTTCAAACATTTTTAAGATGCACAAGATTGTATAATTATGAAACTTACCAGTTTCTCTGCAAAGTATACAAGCATAACTTTTAAGAAAGACGCATGTTGATTAAACCCCTTCTTACTGCATTTCTCTACATGGTTGAAGACGATGGTAGATATGGTCATTTCTAAATAGCAATACATTCACTTGACTTAATGTTTATGCACAAAATTTTATCTCTTTAATGCACAAAAGAATATGTACCATCACCAAGAGAGGGTCTTGTCAATGGCGTATGATCTAGCATGAATCTGTATATCATCAAAAATCATAATGTGATGTACTATTGTATATCATCAATAAATACCTACATGAGAATAAAGGTTTTGCTATAATTATATCATCAAAAATTGTCAGATAGTGTTCTCTAATAACAAAAATTGTAAAGTTCATCAAATGCATGATAATAAGTCATGTTACAAAAATATGTCCCTTCCGATTATATCTTGTACCCGCTATGTGCATGCAAAAACCGTGTTGCCAAAAAAATATGATCATCAATAGACCTGCATTTTCAACACATCCTTAATATACACGTAACAAACTTGATCATTAAGGTTTAATGATCATTGTTTGAAATGAAATGCATGATAAAAAAAATAAGGCACCATTAAAGACCTACTACTCAAGTGTGCCTGAAGGGTCATCTCTTTGTTTAAGAGTTTCTAGTATTGCTTCATGATCAATAGTAGTCACTGTCCATAGCTCTTTGGTCTTCGGTTTTGCTTGATACTTCAACAACTTGACATTTGTAGCTATAATAAGGTGTGAATACATTATAATGGTTTTGTGTCTCTCATAGTCTTCAAATTCAGGTATGCCATTCTTTCTAATCATGTATGTTCACAACCAAGTTCCCACAACAACAACTAAACCTGTAGGATATGTGAACTCATCATCATCTATCACTAGTTGTGTTAGCTTTTGTTTTCCTTGTACACATCATGCCAACTAATATTCTGATCTCTCTTCATTCCCTTACGGTGCAACAACTGCAAAAACATGTCCTGGCTGTACAAGATCTGATAGACGATCATACTCAAGTGAACTTTCCATGTCATCGTTTGACAAGGATATTGTTTGAGATAAAGGAGTTAGATAGTGGGGAACCCACGTATCAACCCACTCACTTGACTCGCACTGATCCCAATCACACTGAACACAACTCTGACAAAACAAGCCAATGCTCGTGTCCAAATGGTCCATGTACTTGCATCTGAGCTGAGAAATGAATGCATTTTTTAAGAATCTTTAATTGTTTGACAATCCAATCTATCTCCCACTGTTCCCTCCTCAACCAACCAAAATAATCTGCTCACTGCTGAATCATGAGTACCTCCATGTGACAATGCTGAACTACACCAATCAACAATAGAACATGCATTAGAGAAATTTGCACCTAAAATCCTCAATTGCTCCTTAACTAGAGCTCTCTTCAAACATGCACCTGCTCCATCATGCTCTCCCTTCCCATGCCCTTCCTCAAAAAAACACCAAATATGAGGTTTACACCTCTCCACATGCATTCTACTCAACCAATAAAACATACGGGCATTCTTGAATTGACCCGTATAGTTATCTGACCATATTATATGTCGGTTAATTGCAATATCTTTCTCATGCAAGAACTCAAAAAAATTGTCAAAAGAATGTTGCACATAATCGGAGGAGTGTGATCTATCATCACTCATATAAAAATGATACTCCTTGATTATCTTCTTGTTAGGGTTTCAAGCAGATCCGAAGCAAATATGAACTAACAATTATATGCAGATTTAAATACAAAAGATAAAGAAATAAAACAGGACACAGATAACACAGAGATTTAACGTGGTTCACCCAGAATGGGTTACGTCCACCATACACAGCCGTCCAATCTTTGTTATTATCCAGCAAAAATAGTACATCAACCTTACAATGCCTTAAGCATCCCAGCCACTTATAACATGCGTTTTTAGGGCAACAAACAAAGTTGGCCTTTTTAGGGTTTTATTACAATGTCGGTTTTCATCAACAAAAAATGGCAAAAAAAAATTTTTCTCGGGGGCTGCCGCCCCCGAACCCCCGCTTTCTCGGGGGCTGCCGCCCCCGAACCCCTGCCCGGGGCCCGGCCCGGCCCCGGACTCCGGCGAGGATACGTGCTGAGTGTACAGTACTTTGCTGATCAGTCGCCACATTTCAACAATCTCCCACTTGGAGACTGATCAGGCTCCACACCAAACAATCTCCCACTTGGAGACTGATACTACACGACACCACTGTACATGCAACATCCACTGGATAAAACACTAGGACTTGACTGGTATAAATTCCACAATTATTAATCAAGAAGACCAACAGAAACTGATGAAGAAATCAGCTTCTCTTGTGGAACTGCCTTTGTGAACATATCGGCAGGATTCTCACTTGTGTGAATCTTCTCAAGCCGTAACTGACCCTCCTCCAAAATAGTCCGAATGAAGTGGTACCTGAGCTGAATGTGCTTTGTCCTTGAATGAAAAGCAGAGTTCTTCGCAAGATGAATGGCACTCTGGCTATCAGTATACAATGGGCTATCCTCTTGTGTCTGACCCAATTCCTTCAGAAAACATTGCAACCAAATCATCTCTTTGCTGGCTTCTGTAGCAGCAACATACTCAGCTTCAGTGGTTGAAAGTGCAACAACCTTTTGCAGCCTAGAAATCCAACTGACTGCAGTTCCCCCTATAGTAAAAACATACCCTGTAGTACTCCTCCGTGAATCAATATCACCTGCCAGATCAGAGTCAACAAATCCACTTAGAGCAGCATTAGATCCTTTGAAACATAATGCCTTCGTAGTAGTTCCTTTCAAATACCGAAGAATCCATTTCACAGCATTCCAATGTTCCATACCCGGATTACTCATAAACCTGCTCACAACTCCCACTGCATGTGCAATATCTGGCCTTGTGCATACCATTGCATACATCAGACTGCCAACAGCTGATGAATATGGGATGTTAGACATTTTATTAACCTCTTCCTGTGCCTTTGGACACATCTCCTTGGTCAATTTGAAATGACTAGCCAAAGGTGTACTAACTGCTTTTGCATCCTGCATGTTAAATCTTTTCAACACCTTCTTTATATACTCACTTTGGGACAAATTCAAGGTTCTATTTTTCCTGTCCCGTGTAATCCTCATACCGAGAATTTGCTTAGCTGCACCCAAATCCTTCATAGCAAATGACCTGGCTAATTTTTGTTTAAGATCATTTATATGTTGCATGTTAGACCCAGCAACAAGCATGTCATCAACATAAAGCAACAAGATAATATAACTGCCATTATCAAATCTCTTAAAATATACACAATGATCAGAATGACATCTATGATAACCGTGTTCAGCCATGAAACTATCAAATTTTAAATACCATCGTCGGGGTGCTTGCTTTAGGCCATACAGACTTTTCTTCAACCTGCACACCAAGTTCTCCTTACCTTTGACCTCATATCCCTGTGGTTGCAACATGTAAATTTCCTCCTCCAAATCTCCATGGAGAAAAGCTGTTTTGACATCTAATTGTTCAAGATGTAAATCATCTGCAGCCACAAGACTAAGTACAGTTCTAATTGAAGTCATTTTTACAACTGGAGAAAATATTTCATCATAATCTATACCCTTTTTCTGTGCAAAACCTTTTACCACAAGTCTGGCCTTATATCTTTTCTGACCTCCTTCCTCCTCCTTCAGCCGATAAACCCATTTGTTAGGCAAGGCTCTTTTTTCTGCAGGTAAACGGACTAAGTCCCAAGTCTTATTTTTCATCAAGGAGTCCATCTCCTCTTTCATGCCTAGTTGCCACTGTTGTTTGGCATCCACCTGCATTGCTTCTTCATATTCTTCTGGTTCACCAGAATCTGTTAATAAAATAGAATACAAAGAAGGAGAAAATCTTTCAGGGGGTCTACTTGTCCTCGTAGAACGTCTAACACTTGCAGGAGTTTGTGGGACAATCTGTTGTTGCTGAGCATCAGGTACCTGTGGCATTTCATTTTCAGGAATCTCATCAAACACCACATATTCTTGTTTGTCCTGTTCATGCTTCTTTTCCTGCATCTGTTCTTTATACATAACCTTCTCATTGAATATAACATCTCTACTTCTAATTATTTTCTTGTTTTCAAAATCCCATAACCGATAGCCATATTCATCTATCCCATATCCAATGAAGGTACATTTCTGAGATTTAGCATCAAGCTTGGTTCTGTTTTCTTTATCAACATGGACAAAAGCTTCGCAACCAAAAGTTTTTAGAAAAGAATAATTTACCTTTTTACCAGTCCATGCCTCCTCTGGAATACCACCATCCAAAGGGGTTGAAGGTCCTCTATTTATCAAATAGACAGCAGTATGTACAGCATCTGCCCAAAAATGTAAGGGCAATCCAGCATGCAATCTCATGCTCCTCGCACGTTCCATGATGGTCCTATTCATTCTCTCTGACACACCATTTTCCTGTGGAGTTCCTGGAACTGTCTTCTGCTTTCGAATCCCATTTAAGGAACAGTAATCTTCAAATGCTTTGCTGCAATACTCACCTCCATTATCCGATCTGAGACACTTCAACTTTTTTCCTGTCTCATTCTCAACCAGAGCTTTCCATTTCTTAAAAGTTTCAAAAACATCTGATTTTTGTTTTAGGAAATATACCCATGTTTTTCTAGTTGAGTCATCAATAAAAATAACATAATAACAAGAGCCACCAAGAGATGATACCTGAGCCGGTCCCCATACATCTGAATGTACAAGCTCTAACTTCTCACTCTTCTTCTCTTTCCCAACCTTGAGAAATCTGACTCTTTTCTGTTTACCATAAACACAGTTTTCACAGAACTCTAAATCAATCTTCTTTAGTCTTGGCAATAGATTTTTGGAGTGAAGGATTTTCATCCCTTTCTCACTCATGTGCCCAAGCCTATGGTGCCACATTATCGAATCTGTTCTTGCAACATTTATTGTTGTTGTCCCTGCAGTAACTTTATCTGTAGCAGCTAAGGTAGAGTAAGTGTTACCAGTACACAGATATAATGTGCCTACCTTCGCACCTTTAGCTACTACTAACGATCCTTTAGTGACCTTCCACATACTGTCTGAGAAGGTAACTATGCAACCTTCACTACCTAGTTGCCCTGCAGAAATTAAATTTCTTCTTAAATTAGGAACATGTCTTACCTCCTGCAGAAACCAGTCATTACCATTCTGCAACTTGATCTTTATCTTTCCTTTTCCAACAATTTGACAGGGCTCATCATCACCCAAATATACCTGTCCAAAATCACCTTGAACATAATCTAGAAAATATTTTCTATGGGGTGTAGCATGAAATGAAGCCCCAGAATCTATTACCCAGGAATCATTAACATTATCCAAACATAAGATTAAAGCATCTTGTAGAGTATTACTTGCAATATTAGCTTCCTTACTGTCATTTTCATTTTTGTCTCCTTCTTTGTTTTTCCGAGACCAACAGTCTTTCTTTAGATGACCAGGCTTTCCGCAGTACCAGCAATCTTTCTTTCCTCTAGATTGAGAGCGTCCTTTCTTTGACTTCCCTCGTGACTTCTCATTTCCAGGGCCTTTTCCTCTTTCCTTTGATCTTCCTCTGTTCTCCACATTCAAAACACTACCCGATGATGTTGGAGTCTCACCTGTGCTTTTCCTTCGCATTTCCTCGCTTAGGATAACACCAACAATATCATCAAATACCAAAGTATTTTTACTAGAGACAGAGTTACTTACAGCCATAACCAAGCTATTCCAGCTTTCTTGCAAAGAACATAAAATCAAGAGAGCCCTAACCTCTTCTGCAAAGGTAATTTTTACCGAAGACAATTGACTGGTAATTGTATTAAATTCATTTAAGTGCTCCGCTACAGATCCTCCCTCACTCATTTTCAAATTAAACAAACGCTTCATAAGAAATACCTTATTCGAAGCCGAGGGTTTCTCATACAGCTTAGCCAATGTTGCCATCAAATCTACAGTCGTTTTTGCTTCTGTTATATTGAATGCTACAGACGCTGCAAGGCACAATCGAATGGATCCCAGTGCCTTTCTATCTAAAATGTCCCACTCTTCATCTGATATTGTGGTCGGTTTCTTTGCCTTTCCTTCCAATGGCCGCCACAAATCCTTTTGATACAGGTAATCCTCCATCTGCATTTTCCATAACTGATAATTCTGGCCGTTAAACTTTTCGACCTTGAATTTGGAATCCTCCATTGCTCCCACTCAAATCTGAAAGTCCTGCCAATTTACAGAAAACCTCGCTCTGATACCAATTGTTAGGGTTTCAAGCAGATCCGAAGCAAATATGAACTAACAATTATATGCAGATTTAAATACAAAAGATAAAGAAATAAAACAGGACACAGATAACACAGAGATTTAACGTGGTTCACCCAGAATGGGTTACGTCCACCATACACAGCCGTCCAATCTTTGTTATTATCCAGCAAAAATAGTACATCAACCTTACAATGCCTTAAGCATCCCAGCCACTTATAACATGCGTTTTTAGGGCAACAAACAAAGTTGGCCTTTTTAGGGTTTTATTACAATGTCGGTTTTCATCAACAAAAAATGGCAAAAAAATTTTTTTCTCGGGGGCTGCCGCCCCCGAACCCCCGCTTTCTCGGGGGCTGCCGCCCCCGAACCCCTGCCCGGGGCCCGGCCCGGCCCCGGACTCCGGCGAGGATACGTGCTGAGTGTACAGTACTTTGCTGATCAGTCGCCACATTTCAACACTTCTTGTCCTCTTCTATACTATCAGGAGCATGTCTATATGTAATGTGAACAAAAATAGCAATCTGGATTGAATTGTAGTACTAAGACTGTACCTCATTCTATGGTTACAATGTATAGTTCTTTGCAAAATCAACCACCGATACAATAGTGCCAATCGGCAAAGAGTTCTTACACATCCTGAACTATTGATCCAACCACTGAGACCTATGGGTGTGCCTTGCATAATTGTAGAAAATATTTTCCTTAAAATCCAAAATAAAATCAGCAATACTCACTTCTCTTGAGACTAATTCGCATCTAGAACCTTCACCTCCACTCTTCAAAGTATATTTCACTATCTCGTATCTTTTTTTCTCAACATAGTTATTTCTAAACTCGTGTTCGCTGCCCTCATGAAAACATGAAACAAACTTTGACAACCCACCGCATTCTGAGCACTTCTCATTCAAACAATCATTTCTATAGAAATAGCAGCCATCATCTCTAAGGCATAAAAATAGATCTTGCAAGTCTCTTGATGATCTCGGAAATAGCATTGCACCACACTCCTCCAACATCTCATTAGTATGCATCATAGAACGAATATGACATAAAAGTTCATGGTACATTGAAAACTCCACATGGTACTTGCAACAATAGGTATTACGAATCTTAAGAGGAACACAATAAAATGGTTTCAAAGATTCAAAGGCCCTTTGTGATATTTGCAAAGTTGGATGTAATTCACAAAAAAATTTGTACAACATTGTTTGGCTTGATTCCAAGAAATGTTTGGGATGCGGTGTATAGTCTTAGTTGTCGATTCTTAATTTCAAAGCGTCCTTTACATTGGGTGACACTCTAGAATTAGAAAGCCAAAATTGTTGAATCTCTTCCTTCACATTGTCAGTCAACTTTCTATCAACACGTGGAAAACTCCCACAAAATGCCCATGTATCTTGTTGAAGTGGATCATTAAGTCTTTGTCTTCGTGCAAGTGATCTATCCAAAGTTTTATGGTTTATGTTAAAATCAACACAAGTTTGTCTCATTTGATGAGCCTTCCTCAATTGATGGCTTACTAAGGAGGTTGTAATCACTCTTCGAGCGGCTCTCTTATCTCTTTCTTTGGTATTCTTTCCAATAGAATTGAGAGCGTCAAATATATTTTTTGCAATAATAGAATTTCTCTCCATCTTCTTATTCATACGAATCTTCAATTTGTTTAGCAATGGTCTCATCTTTATCATCTTTAGCAATTGAACAAAGAGTTGGCATTGCTTAGTCAATGTCTTATTGCTAAAATTTTGGTTGAAAAGTTGTGTAGCCCACAACTAAATGATTCTTATTGACCTCTTGCCTTCAAGATTCACAATAATGTTCTCATTGATTTCAAATAACCATTTTGGGGTTCTTGAAGGTCTTGGATTTTGAATTTGTCTTTCATCCATGAGAGGGTCTTTATTTATAAAGTAATTAGGTGTTACATATTGTTCACTTGGTTGAGCAATTCAACCTTCAATGTTAAATTTTTCCACATTTTCACCTCCTATGTCAAAATTTTCCACATGTTGAGCATTTTCATTATCAGTTTCAACATTTTCAAAATTTTCAATATTTTCACTTTCAAAATCTACATTTTCATTTTCAATAACTTGTGGCACATGATTAAATTCAATTTTCTCTTCAGTTGAAGTAACATTAGCGATATTTAACATACCTTGTCTTAAGGGGTCCTATGGTGTCATTAGGGGTCATATGGCATCCATAGGGGTCTAATGGTGTCTTGGGACACCATAGGACCCCTTAAGACGCCAAATCATGTCGTTAGGGGTCATATTGTGTCCTACGACCCCTTAGGACACAATATGACCCCTAACGACATGATTTGGTGTCTTAAGGGGTCCTGTGGTGTCGTTAGGGGTCATATGGTGTCCCATGAACCCTTATGGCCTCTTAGGACACCATATGACTCCTAATGACACCATATTGGGTCGCTCTGGGTCATATTGTGTCCTAAGGGGTCCTATGGTGTCCCAAGACACCATATGACCCCTATGGACACCATATGACCCCTATGGACACCATATGACCCCTAACGACACCATAGGACCCCTTAAGACACCAAATCATGTCGTTAGGGGTCATATGGTGTCCTAAGGGGTCGTAGGACACAATATGACCCCTAACAACATGATTTAGTGTCTTAAGGGGTCCTATGGTGTCCCAAGACACTATATGACCCCTATGGATGCCATATGACCCCTAACGACACCATAGGACCCCTTAAGACACCATAGGACCCCTTAAGACACCAAATCATGTCGTTAGGGGTCATATTGTGTCTTACAGGGTTGTAGGACACAATATTGGGACACCATATGACCCGTAATGACATGATTTGGTGTCTTGAGGGGTCGTATGTTGTCCATAGGGGTCATATGGTGTCTTGGGACACCATACAACTCGTTATGACACCGTTATGGACACGATATGACCCCTAATGATACCATAGGACCCTTTAAGACACCAAATCATGTCGTTAGGGGTCATATGGTGTCCTAAGGGGTCATAGGCCACAATATGACCCAAAGCGACCCAATATGGTGTCATTAGGAATCATATGGTGTCCTAAGAGGTCACAAGGGTTCATGGGTCACCATATGACCCCTTAGGACACCATATGACCCATAACAACATGATTTGGTGTCTTAAGGGGTCCTATGGTGTCCCAAGACACCATATGACCCCTAACAACACCATAGGACCCCTTAAGACACCAAATTGTGTCGTTAGGGGTCATATGGTCTCTCTCTCTCTCTTTCTCCCTCTCCTCTCTCTCTCTCTCTCTCTCTCTCTCTCTCTCTCTCTCTCTCCCTCTCCCTCTCTCTCTCTCTCTCTCTCTGCCATGTGGTAGTTTACTAAATAAATGGCGGCAACGAAAAATTTTTTGGGGACCACAAATTTTCGTACTAAAATTGGATATCTGATAAAATCAGATATCCATTTTTTTTAGTCAAATTTTCAAATTTCAAATTTCAGCTCGGGAATGCTTTGGTATTTGTCTTAGAAGTGACAAGCCTGGAAAGTCAACTGAAAAAATTTGTTTTCAGTATTCCTTGATTTTCCAGACTTTACACGGGTGGCTGACGACTTTTTTTGTAGCCAAAATTGATAAAATGAAAAGGGTTTTTTAAGGACGTTCCCATCTTTCCAATAATATAAGGCTTGTCTTATTTTGACTTTAATAAATAATTATTATTTATTTTCTAATTGAATTCTGACAAAAGTCCTGATTGATATACTGATTGAAAAACACTCATAACTTTCAAACGGTATAACATTTTTTGAAACCGAAACATGCTTCACATCCTATGCTTCATCTAATATAGGGAAAAATTAAAAAAAATTAAATTTCATAAGGTCTTGACCAAGTTAAGGTGGTCAGATGTAGGAGTTTCTGAATTTCTGAAAAGCTGTAGTAAAAAATTCATAAATAATTATTTAATTTATAAAAAATTAAAAAAAAATATGTGTCACATCCGGACATGAGTCTAATACTTATATTATAAATATTATAAAAAAATATTAAGATTTGATTGTGATTAGGGTGGTCAGACATACGTCTACTTATTTTTTTCCTGAAATTTTAGTACCACTGCATTGAAATTTGAAATTTTCATCAAATAGGATTTTTTTTTTCCAAAAAACAAATAGTAGCTTATAAACTACATTCAGTTTTCTATATATTCTCTTCTTACATATTTTAAAAATAATGTTCACAACTTATTCAAATTTTCATGAAAAGTTGCATAACTCTGATTTTCTAAAATTTCATTGCCACTTAAGGGCCTGTTTTGGCACACCATGATCCAGCACATACCCGTAAATTATACACATGTTTTCATAAGAGAATTAAGGCACCGATCTATCCATTTTCATATATAAATGTGAAACTTAATGCATGTTTTTCCAATTGGAGTAGTGTGGATAATGAAATTATGTAAGATGATAACTCACTTTCATTGATGTGACACATACTCCATATGTTTCATGTGCAAGTTAAGCTTCTAGTATGTATTTTGATAATTATCATGTTCCTAATGTAATGATTACCAAATTAATATCTCACTAAGAATGCAATCTTATACTAGTGATCATTTAAGTGAATAAGCATATATTTATGAAAACAAAGGCATATTGCATGTATGCATAAATATGCATATACAACTATATATATGAGTATACAAAGAAAAACATGAAGGAGGTATTTATCAAAATTTGATCTAGTAGCCATATCTCAAATATACAATTCTAAATGAGAGCTTATGGCATTCAATTCATCAACAAATTAAATATCAAATCTTAGTTTCTATTCAAACAAGGATGGCATGATTTACACATCTTATACTATATAATTCAAGTTTTGCAATTGAATATTAGGAACTTATTTATCTTGACTATATTTCCCTTACTATTGATTAATCATTATCCACTTAATATATTGGTATCGGTGCAATTACAGTAACATCCTAATTTGAAGATATTATAATAGAATCTTAAATATCACTAAGATCCTTTAATATTTATTAAACCAAAGAAAATATAACTCAAATAATGATATAGGCCTAATTATATTCTCCATGGTCCAAACAAATATACAAGATACATCTAGTTAATGTAATAGTCATTTGTTGTCTTAAACTTAACCTTTCTAAACTTGAAATTGATGTAAGAAAAGGACATGAGATAATTTTCTCGAAATGAAATCTTAGGACAATATTAAGACCTTATCATATAATTTTAGAAAAACCTAACTAATTAACATTAAATCATTAAATTATTCCCCTATGATTTTATCCCCATTGAAATAGTTTCCAAATATTATCACTACATAGCTATACAATGATGGTAATATCTATATATGCAAACCTTACCTTATATTTATATTTATTAAGACTCATATATCAACAAGAAGTGACTAAAAGAGAGGTCTTTAATTTGAACTATAGCTGCTAGAGGGAAACTATTGATAATTAAACCATTATTAGATTGATGTCATTCACACCATACTAGATTTATGAGATAATAAAAGAAATATTAACTATAACTTGATCCTTTAGCCACCTTAATCTTCTACATCTCCTCTACTGTCTTTCCTCAATTAGGAAAAGGTCCCATGGAGGGGGCTTAAGCTCTATTTTTAAGGAAGAGATGGTCCCATGTAAAAAATATTTTTTGGCTATGGGATTATTTGGAATCTTTTCCTAAAAAATAGAACCCCTACTTTTTAGGCTTGAAAATCTAAGCTAGTGAAAATGGGGTGGGGCTATAAATTTCCCCACTAGCATAGGATTGTATTATGTCGTCTATCAGTCATATAAATTTTAGAAAAAAAACCTAAATTTATTTGCCACTAATTTACTTAAATTTAGGAGTTTAAACTTAAGTTGATATTCATGATATCCTTAAATTTAGGAGCTTAAATTTTTAAACTGAAGTGAAAAAAAATTCATGGGACTGCTAGTGTTACAATATTCTTGAAAAATCTCAGTAGCTCCAATTCTATTTTTAGGACCCCAACCTTATTGAATGGGGAAGATATTTTAATAGTAAAATTATGAATGTATCTTGTGTGTTGCAAATACATTATAGGATAGCTCATGGGTGTGTTAGATATGGTGAAAATCTGGTTTTATGCAATGCCTGTGGTGCAGGAGCACCTAACCCAAATGTACACTGGGAGGTTAAAGATCATGCCATGAATCATTTCACTCATATTTGAGTTTATATGGTCATTTTAATGTATTTTGAGTCATTATGAGGTCATATGTAAGGCTAAAAGAGCCAATTGTAATGAGTTGTCCAAGTTGTCCTAATAAGGTCTTGATTGGGTTTATGGGGTCAAATTTGTCCTACCTATAAGTTCTCATGCTTCTCATATCTATCATTCCTATCATGCTTATCAAATTTGTCATGCCTATCATATTTAGACATTCTCTCTGGGCATCTAGAAGAAAAATGTCCTATTGCAATTTTTCATCATACTTACTGGCTTCTTTAGACAATCTCCGGGCCATCAATGCTTCAAGATTATCCAATTCTCTTTCTTTCTCTTCCATCTCTCTTCTCTCTGGTTCACATTTGGATATTTTGCATTCATCAAGATCATACTTCTGATTTCTGGATACAGATGCTCTAAATGTTGTCTCAGATTTTCCATGTGATTCACCAAATTTGCTTAGTTCAAATCTAACAATCTTTCCAACCAACATATCTCTTGTCATAGTAGTTACAATCGGATCTCATCAATAGTAGGTACCTTATGTTTGCAAGTAGGAGACAATGATCTCAATACCTTAGCAATAATTTCATCGTCTTCAAGAGTTCCACCAACACATTGGATACCTAGGACAAGTTTATTCACCTTAGCACTAAAGGTGTTTATGTTCTCATCTTCTCTCATCTTCATCATCTCATACTTCCCTTTCAAACTCTGCAACTTAGCAACTTTGACTTATTTATCTCATTCATACAAGGTCTTAAGACTCTCCCAGATCTCATGTGCAGTCTAAAGTCCCATTACTTTAGTCATCTTTGAATCAGTCATGTCACTTAGTAATGCTTCTTTCACTCTAATGTTATTTTCAGCTTCCTTGATCTCATTAGCACTAAATGGTCCATTCTGTGGAACATAATAGGCATTCTTTGTAGTCTTCTAGTAATCTTCTACAAGACATATCAAGTGCACGTCCATCCGGTTCTTCCATATAGCATAGTTACTTCCAACAAATATTAGACTCTCCTTAAAGATAACACCTCCAGTTGCCATCCTAGATCTCCTCAAGTGGTTAAGCTTCTTCCAGATATCTAGCTCTGATATCAATTGTTGGCAACAACAATGAAGGAAAACTAAAAGAGGGGGGGGAGTGAATCAGTTTTAATCAGATTATCAAACTTAACCACAATCACAAAACTGATAAATTGTAGTAATAACAAAGATAAGAAATTTGATAGCACAACACACAACACCAAAATTTTGATGTGGAAAACCTGGATAAGGGAAAAGCCACAGTAGGAACCTACCCAGAATAAGATGATACTCTACAATAGTATGTGTAAATAATTACAATGGGGAATGCACCAACATTCAAGCACACTTCTTAGAGCTCATAGCTTAAAATACAATAACCCAGGAGGCTACAACCCTCAAGGAAGTCTCATTGACCTACAATAGGATTCAGACTACAATTTGGAAGAAATGAACTGCAATAATAGCATCTTCTAATGCATGATGATAGTTCCGGTTAAGCACATATGTCTGCTCATGCACCAATATCTACTCAATACACCACACTAAAATATAAATCCTTTGGTTTTGTACATACACCACTCTCTGATAATGCAGACACAACCTTGATTCCTAAATTACATGACTTTATCACCTATTTATACAATTCATCAACCTTGACAACAAGGTCGGCTAAATCCTCAACTCACAATTACAAAACTACATTACATGATACAAAGATCAACCATCGGACCAATATAATAATATACATAATATAACATGGACCTAAATCAAATGCTCAAACACGCAACACCACCAGAAATCATGCCGAGATCAATCGCAACATGCTACACCACCAGGAATATCACATACAACGAAGAACATCACCAGTTCAACAAAATCAGCAAAAAATTGGACAATGATCAATACGAATCATAAAAAAAAAAGGACATAGTTAGGAAACACCAACAAGCACATTAGAATCATTAGTAATAGCTGCACCAACACCACTTATCAAATCCTCATCGATCAACATTTGAAACTCAAGAATACTCAAATAGCAACAACTTTCATGAAGAAATATAACTTGCAGAGAACCAAATCATGAACCATTTGAAATAAAGATACACATGAACATCCCAAAAATATCCCAAAATCTCAATTCAAGATCTGATCACACCGGAATATATTGAAGGAAATATCGAACTCTGCAAAGCACTGATCAGAAAAACCAAACTACAAACTGGATCATATGATATGATCAATTAAGCATCCCGAATCATTGAAACCAATACAAAAGGATATAATAACACTAGAAATACTCCATTCACCAAACCATGATCTCAATAAACCAATCTGCAATCACCAAAGAAATAAATCACAGGAATATGTTGACATCAATTATAACAACATATCCTAGTAGCAACAATGACTAACAACAACATTGCCTAATGAAGTTCCCATGGATCTTTTTCCTTCAGAAGAATCCTTGAAGGAATTTATAGGTGTGTATGATGAATTTCCCTCTTATCATCATAAACATTGCTTCCCTTACTATTTAAATACCCAGGCATATTTTGGGGAATCCACTAAATAGGGGGCACCCTTATTTTATAACAAGGAGCAAATACCCATATCTCATCTAGAAGACCGTAGTGCACTCCTTGCCAGAGAGACTACTGATGTCATTATACAAATCTCTTGATAGGATCATCAAGGTCAGGAAGTGTTTATCTTCCAAAGAATTCAAAAGGCATTTTGATCCTTTGGATCAGTTCCCTGACATCTTTGCTTGGTCTTATGAAGAAATGTTAGGCATTGATGAGTCGATTGTGGTACATAACATTGTATTGAGCCCTAATGCCAAACCTTTGAAATAGAAGATTTGAAAGATGAATCGTAAGGTGGCTTTATTAGTCAGGATAGAGATAGAAAAGATCTTAAAGGGTAGTTTTATCCATCCCATTCACTATTCACCTTGGATCTCGAACATTGTTCAAGTTAGAAAACTTGTTGCTCAAATTCGTATTTGCATTGATTTCTGGGATGTGAATAAAGCTTCTCTCAAAGATGATTTTCCACTCCCAAACATTCACATGATCATAGATTCAACCACATTAAAGCTCTAGAGGAGTCCTTCTGAAAGTATAGGAAAAGTTGAGGGATGTTGTGGCAACGAGTAGGATAGACATAGAAAATAGCTTTAAAGGACTTAAGAAGTTGAATGCCCAAGCTCTGGCTATTTAGGGCCTTTCCAAAGAGGGTGTTGAATCTCCAACAACCAGTGTTTAGTCAATGAAGAAGGTTGCCACTCATGAGTTGGCTTCTAGTTCTTCTCCTAGTCCTCATACCATGGTCAACAATAGGGACAAAGGCATAACTCCCATGAAAAAATTATCCATAAAGAATGAAAACTCTATAACGTCTTTGGGGTTTTGGATCCTTGTTTATGTTGCTTTTGTTTTTCTTATGTCCAACGGTTGGTTAGTGTTTGATTTCTTTTGACTAGATGGTTTTGTTGTAAAGAGTTTTAGGTCCCTTCAAAACCTATTTTCCTCTAATAAAAAACTATAAAAATAGTATAGGTTTTGTCTACTATGGTGAGTCATGAAGCCAAGAACCTTAGTAATAATGGTCCACCATCTAAGTCATCCACAAGCTCTAGGGATCATTCCTTAAATAACCAAAATATAATTTCACAACCTTCAAACATCGGATAATTTTTTATCAAGTTCCTAAAGTAAGAGGAATCTACTGAGGCAAAATTCTGTTAAGTGCTATTAGCAACATCAATTTCATCATCTCAAAAAGCCAACACAATTTGATGTACATCCTTAGCTCAAGTTACATAGCAAAAATAATGTAGCTCACTAGAGTAGACAAAAAAAGAAGAAGATATATGGATGAAATGATGTCCTATCTAGCCTTTCATCTAGATAGGTAGTTTTCTAGTACAAAGGAAATATTTTTTCAATATAGTTTTTCAACTCTAAATTAGCTTGACAACGTCGAGATGAGTATCAATACTCATTCAATAGTTGTGTTTGTAGGAAGTTTCAAGATCCGACGCACCCATGACACTAAGTGTATCTAAATCATTGACATCTACATTATCCTTAGATCTATTAACATTTATCATGTCCCCACCTCTTAGGTGCATCATGGAAATATTACCATTGCCCCTATCTTTTGGTACACCAAATTACCTCACACTCTATTTGTTTTATAGAAATAAATAACGTGTTTTATTCATTTAGCGATGAAGTAGAGTATTTGGACATATGAGAGATAAGATCCATCGTCCATATAGGCATCATATGTCCTCCATGGCTACTATTCCACTATATCAATTTCATCCACTATTCCATATATGTTTTTGTAAATTCATTAACCGTACCACCATGATTTGTTTCCTAGAGTTGTAGACCATTATTCTAGACAATAATTTCTCATCCTCTTTGTTATATATGTGCATCGTATTATAAGATAATAATTAATCCTATTATTACATTCTAAGTGTCTATTATTTTGCAGTACTTATTTTCTTACATATTGGGCCTGCTCCTATTCATCTCAAGTGGCTTGATTTTATAGTCATATTTACTTAATGATCATGGTAAATTTGACATGATATCAGAGCTAGAATAAGAAAGCAACACCACACACTCATCATCAAGATTCACCAATTGTCTTGCAAATTGAATTGCTTCTAACCAACACACAATACCAAACATTTAAAAAAAGACACCGATCAATATGAAAAAATTAAGACTATAATTTATTATAATTATAATAAGCATAAATTAAGAAATTAGATTAATAACTCATGAAATCAGAGAAATTTCCTCTGGCTCCAATCTCATGAATTTTCCCTTGGTCCCAATCTCACTTAAAATGAAAAGCTATAGAACTTTCCTGTGGTCCCATTCTCACTCAAAATGAGAAAGTAAAACTAAGAAGATTTGGATAACACGCATGCAAAAATAAAGCAACGTACTCTACATAGTGGAGATTCGGATTTTACCATGTGGGAGATTTTGACATCAGCTCCACTGCTTTTGATGCCACATGACTCAACAAAAACGGATCTGCATGTGCACAGACAAAAACAAATTCTCATGAAAAGAAAAAAAAAATAATGAAGGAAACGACCAAACAGATAGATTGACAGCATTACTACCTGTATCTCCCCACACAGATTTTATCCCCAAACACGCAACAATTAAAGAGCAATGATGTATCCATGGCTATTTCCATGCGATAAAGCGTTGGCAAATTTTTATTTCAAAACTCAAATTAAATGTGCAAGATTATACGATTTTTAATGTAGTTAGTTTTCTATTTGCTGTATGAGTTTTGTTTCTAAATTTTGTCATCTTTCACCCGTTAAGTACACAGAATTGGTCGTGGTGAAGAGAGATCCTACAAGCTATGGTTAATTTATGTGGGTGAAACAAATTTCCTTACTTGAAAGCTCTTCATTCCATAAGAAAAGAGAAAAGTGCAGAGGATTTGCTACTTTAATGGGATGCAATTCCAGATACTTCTCATCCTCTTCACAAGAAGGAAGAGGGGAATGAATGCGGGTATGACCATTCTCACAAACCCGCCAAATACGACACGCGTATAATGAACTGGATTTGCATCAAGTAAGCACAAAAATATTGAGGCATTTTTTATGTTGATTATATTTCTTGTAGATGTGAAGAATCCAAAGATATTGAGGCATTTTTTAAAATTTTTGAACAAATTTCACTACTGAAAACATAAGCCATATTTGATCTCATGTCTCAGGGCATGTGGGTGGACATCAAGTCATATATTCTTTAAATTTGTAGAAGTGAAATGATTTCTTCTTCTTAGTTCTACTTTGGAGGATAATGTCATACAAAGAATGAGGATTAAATGTTCTAATTAGATAAAGTAGCAAATGGCTCGAACCCTTACATGATAATTGCACAACAGAAGAAAGGGGTCTCACAAGATGTGAGGAAACCCAACATTAAGAACCAACATCCACAACAAAAAACTAGAACTAACAAAAAACAAAAAACAAAAAAACAAACTAACACCAAACTAGAACACACGAAAACAAATGACAACCCCTAAGAGATACAAATAGATGGTTTATAAACTAGAGGCTTTAAAATCCCGCCACTCTTGGCTAATATCCTTCAATTTATCACAAAAGGAGATTGTTTTGATTTTATCCTTTGTAGGAGTAATAGTAGGCGAACCAAAATTAACATTAGTAGTTTTAATAGATAGCTCCAAGGTATCACTAACAATTGGGACCTTCGTGAACCTCTTCCTCTTCATGTGTCTTCATTCAAGATCTTTTTAAGGGAATTGTATAGAAGCTGGTATCTTGATCACCATTTTCTTTCTGAATTCCACAATCTCTTTCAGATTCCTTTTAAGCACATCTTGATTACCTTGGTTGGCAGGAATAACCCTCACCAAATTCTTCCTTTCTTCCTCGAAAGCCACCTTAGCACCTAGGAATGAAGATTTAATGTTAAGGTATTTATTTAATTTACATTTTAATGAGTTCTATGGAAATATATTTGCAATTCCAAATGTTGTAATGTTTTATGTGAGGAAGAAGAAAATTGTGAGCATAGAAGTATTTGAGAGATAAGTTACATTTGCTAACATTATTAGGAATACATAGATGGTTAATTTCAAGATGGTATCTAAATCTATTATGTTTGAGAGATTCATTTTAAATTTACCTTCCTTTATATATAAAATAAAAATTAGACAAATAAGTAGTATGCTTTATTTAAATTGTATGCTTTGGAGTTATATGGTTAATAGTGTTACTGCGATTTAAAGGTGATTATTAAAATTGCACTTTTAGTTGAATCTAACACTTTGGTTTTATGATAATGTTCATTAAAATTATATTATCAAACGCTTGTACTTTTGAGACATCCAAAGACTCATATACTTGTGCTATCAAAGAATCTAATGTGACATCAAATATGTAAAGTCTAAGTAGAATCTTATTAGAAGTTGGAGGAAATGGAGGTAGGAAAATATGTGTCATCGCTACATGAGAATTGTCTTTCTCCATTTGTCTCCTTAAAAAAAAGAGGGACTAGAATCGCTTACATGTCTATGAAGAAAAGAGGGGTCTTGGATCTTTACATAGTGTAAATTCAATTATAAGAAAGCTCGTGTGTAGATAGAGGAGCCAAAAAAGAAGGTTTTTTCAAGTTCATGTAGCGTTGAAGTGTGGGGATGCAATGTGAAGTAGCCACATTTTCTTGTTTTCTGAGAGTGGAGGAAGTGATGTGATTTCAAATCTGATTGGGCAGCATGGGCCAATGTGATTCCTCGTTTAGATTTACAGACTGGCTAAAAGCCAAAAGAAATTATTTTAATGTAAAGGGAGTCTGTGAATCAGTGGATCTTTGATGTCAGCAATTGAAAGGCAGATTTTGTGATGTGATGAAGAAGATAAGAAATGTAATCACCAACTGCCAAGTCAATGATGGAATATCTAATAAACCGTTGCAGGAGTGAAGTCATTAGCATGTTGTAAATCAAAGGACATTGAAAAGAAATGGGACATAACACACAATCTAAACTACCATGACCGCTTAATGCGAGTCAACCTTAATAACATTAATAAAGTGAGATTAAGAGTTTATGCATATACCTAAATATTAGCATAAACACAAATAGGGTCTCATGATTCTTTCATGTCTACTGCTACGAAGGTGATCAAACTCCTCTTGAACCTTCCAAACCGCGTTTTATCATTATCATTTGCTATTCCAATTGCAGACGATAAGTGCACGCCATCATGCAGAAAACAACTCTAAAATTTCAAAGAGTTACTCGTCGTGTGGATGAACAACAGATAAGGACGTCGCTCATTGCTTTTGGAGTTCAAAGAGTTGAATAATTTTGAGATTTTATGTAAATAATTATCTATTGTAGGCCTGACCGTTTCAAGTTTAGAATTTGGAATTCAACTTTTCACTAACTCCCAAAGCAATTCTCGTTAGTTTCTTTAAGGAAATGTAATGTATCCACTTGCCTTTCAAATGTCTCTAAACATTCCATGTTTTACCATTTATAATGCAGAATTTCAATTGATGAACTAAAAATGAATCTCAGCATACATGAGCATTCTAGGATGATACAAATATTTCAATACTGTTTTTTAAGAACTTTAAATACAGTTATATGGATTAGCATAATAGGACTATAATTAAGACTATAATTCATTAAATGATGATAAACATAAATTAGGAAGATAGATTAATAATTCATGAACTTTCATGATAAAGCTCTTCGAATTTTCCCCAATCTTATTCTCACTTAAAATGAAATTTTCTAGAATATTAGATGATAAATTTTACAACAGATTTTCAAACATTCACTTTAAATTTAATAAATCATGTATTGACACTAAGAATTAAAGTTATACATTACAAATATCTTCTTCCACATCAATTTTAAATTTACTAACACATACTATAAACATGATGATGTCTATTCAGCTGACAAATGGCTGCTATAGATGTTTTTAGTGAATAAAAAAATAAACCATTCTATCAGCTAGATAGCCATCTCCCTATAAACATTATCTCTATCTATATCATAAAATATGATATATTATTATTTTTGAAAATTATTTCAAGAAAATAAATACATCCCAAAACAGAAACTTTCACTGGGATGCCTTTATTTTATATTGGACATTTGATACAGAATAACAATAAAAGTGTATGAAGTGAGATACTTATTCAAAATTGCATAAAAATCACAGAAACATAGTTTCTCTCAAACGACGGCTACACATTCTATTAGTCTTCATATGCTGCTGATTGTTTAACGTTAGCTTTCCCATATTCTCGCTTCAGTCTATCAACTGAACACAATAATGAAAACACAGTCAAGTACACGTGATTAGAATGTCTTGGATATAATGCGTAGGGGTGAAAGTAAAAGTGAAGATTTAGATAATACGCATGTAAAAATAGTGCAAAGTAAAGTAACTGTTTTCCCCACAATTGTAACTCGTCTTACATTCCCAAGCAATTGCGTGATCCCTTGAAAGCTCTACCTTCTATTAAAATAAGAGAAAAATGTGGGTATAGCCATTCCATTGAACTTGAACATGGTGATTTGTGTGGGTGGAGTAAATCTCCTTCCTTGAAAGCTCTTCATTACACGTAGAGGATTTGTTACGTGGGAATGGAATTCCACCTTCTTCACAGTCTTAGATCTGAACGAAACTTGAATGTATTCATTCATTCTTTGTAGTTGTGTCGGTGCAATAGACCATGTCTTCGTATGACTGTCTTGATGTCGTTCAGAAACTTGAATGAAAGTTCCACCCTAATCGTTTCCCATTTTGACTTTTTCAAATTTCAAATTTAACTTTGATTTTCCTCTTCTTTTCCTAGTGCGCAGGCACCCAAGCTTTTAAGGTAGTCCAGTGGTTACGTAAATTATTTATTTCAAAATAATTATGGTCATCGAATTTAAAATTAATTTAAAGTCAGATATCTATTCATTAAAAAAATTAAATTAAGATCATAATTTTTTTATTTTTTATTTTATTATAAGATTCTAATCTTCTCTCTAATAGAATTTTCAATTTTTTTTTTCATAAACTACTTTAAATCTTCAACTCTTCTTTGTGGAGGTTGTTCCTCAAAGGAAAGAAATGAGCACAATCAAAAAAAGAAGAGTTGGAGATTTAAAGGACTTTATGACATCTCCTTTTTGTAAACAATGGTCAGACTCTCTTACTATAGGATCGTGAGTCCATCTTTAGGGATCTCCAAAATTTTTAATTTATTAAAAATATTGAAGTAAGTGATTTCGTTATGAAACTAATCAAGACACCTTCTTTTGCCTTGGAAGACCTTGTTTCCCTTTTTCTAGGTAAACCATAAAATCTCATTTATAAGAACAAGTCAAAAAACATTAAGACTGGCAAAAAAATATGCACATAACCAAAAAAAGTTCAAGCCAAGAGAATTTGTCTTTTCTATCCCATCCTAGATGATTCCGAAGAAATAATGGCCAAAGAGAAATAAAGTTCACATTAAAAAAATTAATGTTCAAAAGTATCCACTTCATCACACAAAAAATAGACTTTAATCAAAATTCTAATGCGTTGCAACTTACCATCAACAACCAAACTTTTCAATAAAAGCAGCCAACTAAAACAAGCTTTCTTGGGCTCACCCAACTTAGACCAAATATGAGAACCTACAATATTATTTGGAATTATGGTTAGTCTATCTTTGAACACTTATTCAACCAATCAAAAACATCCCTTGTATCATTCAACATAAAAGATAGCTTCTTCACCCAGGTTTGATTAAAAGAAGTACCATCCTTATAATAAACCTTGTCAAACAAATTAGATTCCCTTGTTTGAGAGATTTGATGCATCACATTCATTAGAGAATTTTTTTAAACAAATGGAATATGTTCTCTTCTATGAGGTAGGAATATGAAAATCATTCTTTGATTGATCCCAGCTCTTTAAACAACCATTCTAACATATATATTGAAAAGTTGAGATCCCTTGAGAGATCCAAGATTTTGCAAAATGCCCTTGAGTGACAGCCAAGGGTTTGTCATTCTTTTCGAAGCTCCACCAAATAGATATACAATCAAAAAAAGAGCTAGAAGCCTTAAAACAGGCATCAACATTACAAATTAAGTACTTAACTTTCCTCTAGGACTTCCAAATGTTGTTAAACATAACTAACACAAAAACCATAACATTAAATTTACCAAAAAAAATTATTGGAGATGAATTTTTTTTCATGATTTACCCTTCACTGGTTTGAAAGAGCTAGATTATTCCTAATTAGAACCTTCAAGGGATTTGAACCTTCATAAGTCTTAACAATCCACTTGACTACCAAATCAGCACCTTGGATCCTTAAATCCTCTAGACCTAGATCCCCAAAAAATTTAGACCCAAATTATAGCATGTCTCTTATTTTTATCTTTGCCATCAAATCACAAAAAACAACTTAGAATTTTTTAGAGCTTCTCAAAGTAACATTTGGCAAACAAATAAGTAGAGAAAAAATTAATAGAATGAGAGACAATCAAATTCTAAACAACTTGAATCTCTCAATAAGAGAAAGGAGATGTGACTATTGAAAATATGTGTCTTTTCAGTCTTAAAATACAAATCGTCTCACATGTATTTCATGGATGAAGAAACAACAAATGAATGCCCAAATACCTTAGCAAATTATTTAGGCTAACCCATTACTTTTTCTTATTCTTAATCGATATAGGTGGCTCATAATCCTATCTAATTATAGTACATGTACTACTAGAGGTTTTATCCCTTGAGGCTTCACTAAAAATAATTAAAATTTTCATTGGAGTAGCTTGAAGGGGAAACACAGTTCGTTAAGGGCTTTGGGTTCGTCCCATATAAGTGTCGAGATCGATTCTCTTTGCTTTGGGTTAAATTGTGTGTGGTTCATTCAGGCTAGGCCACCACTTCTAGTGGACAAGTCTCACCTCAGCTTGCCTCCTCCTCCCCCAGAACTTGGCAATAAAGTAAGACCAGGGAAAGGGTGGTTGAGATCGCTGGGCCGAGTCACCTAACTACACAACATTCTGCATGGTAGGGGATACCACTGGGTCACCAATTTTTTTCTTTATTACAGTATCAAAACATTTCTTATTCATTTCAACAAAAATGGTTATATCATCACCAAATTGAGAATTATTAACTTCTCTTTATAGGGGAGTTGGATACATTTTGACAAAAGTAGCTATATCATCAAAATTTGAATCTAAACCCTTCGAGATCTAATGAAACACCCATGTTAATTCTTGAAGAAATGAATTTATCTTTCTATTCCCATAGTGGCATCATTCAAGTCCACACTGATACTAATTGAACTTGCATTAGCATCAATTTATATGGGTGTTGATTTTATCTAGAAATGATCTACGATAAATTGTAAATAGTTTCCCCAATTAGTCATTATTTTGCAACTATGCATGAGAATCCCAAATTTTATAGGTATTGATTAAAAAAGGAAAGCAACCTTTCATGCTAGCAAGCTTAAGAACCCCTATTTTCCTACATGATAGTGATGACTCACTCTATTAGAGTGATAAATAAACTAACCTAAATGATACGTTTTTGAGGCACATCAAGGATCATACCCACTTTCATCAATGGAGTTATCATACACAATCTACTTACTTTCTCTAGTATCGCATATGATCCATTCGCTCCTCACTCCATCTATCCAATGCTCTAGATATCTAAAGTCTACTAGAAAATAAAATTGAAATAAATTCATTAAAATTTTACTATGAATTAAATTTAAGAATTTTATAAATAACAATATTACAAAATATGAATAAGAATGGGTACATGGGAAAATGGTTATTATGGTGGGGATTGTTGGATAATAATAATAATGATGAAGCAAATTATTATCTTATTTTATTGTTAGATTATGAAACAATGTAAAGAAAAAATTGAATCTAATAAAAATATTAAAGGTGGTTTCGAGGAAATTAATTTTGTAATAGCAGTAGGTGCATGAATATTGTGATTATTTCTCTAGTAATTGACCTAATATTGAATCGGTGAGGTAAAAAATGGGAGACCTCATCTCTAATAGAAATGTTCAATAATAACATTTCAATGGAATTTGAATCTTGATCGCAAGAACAATAACACCACAACTTATCCATCACAATATACAAATACAAACAACAAATCTATTATTAATTGCTCTTATATCTTATTTGTTATTTTTTATGCAAATAATTTTTAAAATTTATTATTTAATTTTGTTAGTTCATTTTTTCAAATGTGGAACCCTAAGAACAAATGTGTCGAACGTGCCAAATTTTTGCATGGTAATTTTAACATATTATATTGAAAACAATACTAACATGAATATAATGTGTTAATTAAATTACTATTTTAATCTATATTTAATGAATAAAAAATTTAATGATAAAGCATAGACTTTAATCAATAAAAAGTCAAAAATTTGATCTCACTATTGTAGATCCGACCCTTTCAAATTTGTAATTTGGAGTTCAAGTTTTTACTAACCCCCAAAAGAATTCTCCTTCAAGATCCAACCAACACCAATTTGTATGAATCATTATCATGTTATTCTCTTTAAAGACATGAATCTATTCACCTCCCTATCTAATTTGCCTCTAATCATTCCATGATATATCATTCATAATGTAGAAATTAAATTAATGACATAGAAAACAATCTTAGCATACATGAGCATTTGAGGATGATACACATGTTTCAAGAGTGCTATTTTTATATTTTGAATACATTTATAGGGATTAACTTAGTAGGACATGTCCCCTTCAATGACAAAATTCAGACTATAATTCATTAAATGCTGATAAACATAAATTAGGAAGCTAGATTAATAGCTAACAAACTTTGATGATAAATCTCTTAAGATTTTTCTCTAATCCTATTGTCCTTTAAACTAAAAAACTATAGAGTATTATATATATGTATATGATATTGAATTGACATAGATTTCACTTAGGAAAAACTAATTTTCTTTAGTAAATATATGAATGGATATTTTTAATTATAGATACATTTATAATTACTTAATAAAAATATATCCACCAATATTCCATGCTTCAAAGAATTATTAAATAAATTTTACAACATTTTTTTAACCATTCACTTTAAATTTAATAATAAATGTATTGATACAAACAATTGAATACAAATATCTTTCTTACGATACGCTCCCTCAATATCAATTGTTGTGTGCTACCATTTCCCCATTATCTCTGATACAAACAATTTCATAGTCCAGAACCACTTCTTATTTCTCTTCTACTACAAATGATTCTCTTTAGAATCTCAAAGGGCCATGACTATTTATAATGAATTACCAAGACTACTTTGCTAGCTAGCGAAAGAATGTGCATGGTTGTTTCATTGTAATAACATCAAAACTAAATGTGTAGAGTGATATGACTTCTCATGTTGATCCATTCTTCTTCGGTCAGTGTAAAGACATTTTAAGGATGTAGGAGTAGATCTCACCAATCTTTCTTCTCCAAAACTTGGAAGGAACCCACTAAAATGAATGCAATTGTGTTGTCCCTTCAACATTTTGCATGGCTTTGTTCACTTAGGTTGTTTTCTAATTGTAAAGAGAAAAAAATGGTAGTCAAATAGTATTTCTCATTGGTCTTGCTTCTCAGCTTGGTCATGGGGAAGAGTATCCTTCCTTGAAAGTGCTTCCTTGGAAACGAGCATAGGGTTTCTTACATTGGCAATCAATTGCAGCTACTTTTCACCCTTGTTCATGGTGTTTTGTGTGGGTAGATAAAATCTCCTTTCTTGAGAGTTTTTTATTCTATTAAAAAATTGAGAGACGCGTAGAGGATTTGTGAAGAATGGCACCCTCTTCACAATCTTAGATCTTAAAAGAAGGGAATGAGGAATGAATTCTCGACCATGAAAAGAGAAAAAACTGGTAGCAAGAGTATTCTCCTAGCTATGGTGATTTGTGTGGATTGAGAAAATATTCTTCCTTCAAAGCTCTTCATTCTCAATTGCAGCTACTTATCACCCTCTTCACAAAGAAGGAAGAGAGAAAAGGTGGGTGTGACCATTCTCATGAAGTTGGTCATGGTGATTTTGTCGGGTAGAGAAAATCTCCTTCATTGGAAGTTTCCACTTCTGTTGGTGCCTCGATATAAGTGTCTTTCCTTGTATTTAAGGCCGTTTATAGATTACAACATGCCTGACTTGATGTCATTCAAAAAGTACAAGGGTATTTGGATGAAAGTTCTAGCTGACTACTCATTAACAATTTTGAGTTATCCAAAATTTTAAGGTAATCCAGTGGTATCGTAATTTTTCTTTTCAAAATAATTATGGTCACTCAGTTCAAAATTAAACTAGAATATTTATATTTAAAAAAATCACTGAGAGATATTCATGATCTTTTAGACAGCATATGGAAAAATTTAGGAAAACAAACAAACAAGCATCTACTAAAAAAGTTATTGAAAGAAATCGGTGAACACATCTACCATTGCTTCACCATTAGCCCAATGTAATACAAAAAGGTGATATGTACTTGAACCATTCAAATCTTCTTACATTGGAAGAAGCTCTAACAAATAATAACCTTCTAAACTTTTTCAACCACACAAACAATTTAAGTGCCACCTCAAAAATATTTGAAAAAAAACATCTGTGGATGCAACGTAACTGTCTATTAGAGATTCAATAGTTAGAAGACAATGTCCAACTACTACCAAATTTTACAAAATGTGTAATGGTGAAAAATATTAAGGTTTCCTCCACTAGATGTATGAAAACAACTAATATTTATACTTAGAGACCATTACATTAAAAGAGGCGTGAACTTAATAGATCTACAAATTAGCAAGGAGGGGGCTGAGAGTTCTTATTAGATTCACTTTTGGGGGAGGTACTCTTTTAAATTGAATTATAAAAATGCTAAAATTATAGTAAATGTGTTAGAATTGAAGTGAAAATGCATAAACAGTGAGCTACAGTTGTCAGATCGAGCCACGAACCTGGATTTGAGCAGCATATAAGTGTCCAGATAAGTTCCCAGAAGGAGCTCCTGAAAAGTTGGGACCAAAATGTCTGTCGTTCTGGTCCTTCACAATTTTTTTCATCCGAAGGAGAACCTATTCATCTCTATAAATAAATTCAATTTTGAAGATCGCAGCTCCATACCTATTCCCACACATACTAGAGAAGGGAAATAAGTTGGGAATAGGGGTTTTCCTTAGGTCAAACCCTAGTTTTGGAAGTAACAATGAAGGAGAAATGAAATGTAATTGAATTGCAGTAATGGAAATGATCTCCTTTTGAGGAAAATGTGAAATAATGTTTGAAACACTAATGGTGTACCTTTTAATGGATTTTTTATTGTCTCCATGAGGAATTAGGGTTTCATTAAGTCTTCATAAACATAGAACATGAATGTCAACTCCAATGCTTGAATCTTGACATTACTTCTGCTCTAATGCTTGGAAGAAGATTGATTGCTTGCTCACTTGAATTTGAATGCTTGATTGCTTGAATTGATTCCAGGAATCTCTTATGTGGTTATTAGAATTAGAGGGGTAGACCTCTTTTTATAAATGCTTGTTGAAAAACAACTTAATTTTCCAACATGAGCCGACACGGGATTTAGGTGTTGGCAACAAGTTAGAAAACATAGAGGGGATGGTGAGTCAGTTTTCTCAAAAAATCTACTGAACTCAAACTCAATTTCAGATATGATAATTAACAATGAAAGCACAAATAAAAAACACACATAACACCAAGATTTTTGATGTGAAAACCCGATTAAGGGAAAAACCATGGTGGTAACCTACCCACAATATGATGATACCCTGTTAGAAGTGTATAAAATATTATAATGGGGGATGCACATGCATTCAGGCACACTACCTAGAGCTCACTGCTCAAAACAAACAAGGAGAGCTACAAACCTTAGGAAGGCTTACTACCTTGCAAAAACATTTACATTACATTAGAAAGATCATGAACTAATAAAATAGCATCCCCTCATGCCTGGTTACAGTTCCGATTCAGCACATAACACATATACTGCTCCTTCACACTTCTTCACACTTATTCGCACACTTTACTGCTTTTGAAAGATCAAAAAATTATTTGCACATTGTGCACCTCTTACAATTACTATGACATTTATTTATGCATATCATCAACCTATCTTTCAACGTCGGCTAAACACACATCACAAATTAAAAATATATAATCATACACACTACAACATTACATGTAGACCAAAACAATGTCGACTAAGACATATTATGGATCTAAATCAACACCTCGAACAAGAAAAACCTCCAAGAATTATGTCTTGAACATCCACAACACACTACAATCATCATGTCGGCCAATAACATGAAGAAGGCCATCAAATCAACGAAATTAATCAATAACACACACAACGATCAATGCAGACCATCAACATGGATAGGACGTGATCTAGAGACATCCACAAGCATCATGAATTACAACAAAAACATCCGCAACATCACCACTTACTAGAATCTTCATCATCATAATACTGAACTTCAAGAACACTAACTGAACTGACTGTCAAACTGAAAGATTCACTTGCAGTCTTCCAAATCACAAACCATCTTAATTGAGGACACACCAGAATGTACCAAACACTCTACCAAATCTGCAAACCAAGATATTGCAACATAGAGCAATCCAGAGAAAAATCCAAGACACTAATCAACACTGAATAACTGAAATACCAATTGCAATATCGGATCTCATAACTCAATCTGAAAATATCCATGTGAACCTCTGAAACTATAGCTGAATGAACTACAGATACTTATCTCAAAAACCTTTAATTTCTAACAACTCATCTGCAACACACTAGCCAAACCAGCTCATTTAAACTGACTGCAACACTTAAACATATAGAGGAATATGTTGACATCAATGACAACACATCACTCAACAAATTTCTCATCAATATCCAACAATATCCCCTTTGGCATTGATGGTAACATATGAATGTGAAAAATAATCAATGCAAAGAAAGAAAATAATTATCTCCCCATTAGATCATGTAGACAACTCAACATGGGTTTTTCATATAGCTCTCTCTCCCCCTTTGACATCAATGCTAAAGGCACATATTGCACAAATCTCTCTCCCTTTACCCAAACTCTCTTTCCTCACAACTGAACATCAAAACTAACAAATCTGAATAGATGAACCACAAGATTGACTCCTCCCCTTGAGTAGAAGCCACCACTCATCAATCCAGATCACAAGATATCTTTGTGAAATTCACTAGACTGATGCAAATAAATGTATCTTAGTTCTCATCAGGAGGGGAAATCACCCCACCTTCTCTCTGAGATACTCAAAAAGTATCTTTAGGTAAAGTCTTAGTGGAGATATCTAGAATTTGTTCCTTTGTGGATACATACTCCAATCTAACTTCCTTATCATTCACCTTTTCTCTCAAGAAATGAAACTTGATTGATATATTCTTAGTCTTTGAATGCAACACCGGATTCTTAGAAATGTTGATAGCACTTGAATTGTCACAGTATATAGCAGTAGGCTTATCAAAACCAATTCTGATATCCTTTAGCATCTGCTTCATCCATACCACCTGAGTACAATTGCTAGAAGCAACAATGTATTCTGCCTAGATGCAGTAGATAAATAAATAACATTTTTCTTCTTACTCATCCAAGAAACCAATCTCTTTCCCAGGAAAAATGCACCACCACTAGTACTTTTCTTGTCATCCACATCACCTGCCCAATCAACATTAGTAAAAGAAGTCAAAGTAAATTCATCATCTTTAGGATACCACAAACCAAAATCAATTGTCCCTTTCAAATATCTAAATATCCTTTTCACAACAACAACATGAGATTCCTTAGGATCAACCTGAAATCTAGCAATAAGACATACAGTATTCATAAAATTAGGTCTAGTCTGAGTCAAATATAGAAATCCACCAATCATACATTTGTATCTAGTCTGGTTTTCTTTCAGAGAATCGTCATCCTTTGTCAGTTTACATCCAGTCACTATAGGAGTACCAATTGGCTTTGAATCATCCAAACCAAACTTCTTCAATAATTCCTTAACATACTTGGATTGAGATATGGGTAAGTACAAGGTAATGGGTCACAAATTGGTGGAAGTACAAGGAAAATAAAAAACCAAGATTCACTTTATCGGGTATTAAATGAGAACTGTGAGTAAATAAAACACCTTTAAGTAAAATTAATACAGTCACATGGATAGTAATGCATGAATATGGTGTACTAAAAAATCCACAGTTCTTAACGGAATAGATAACAAAGCCACTTTGGCACCCACTACTATCAAATCTCCACCTCCGTAGGTTAAATTGGTGCTTGCTGTTGCATCAGGAACTATCAAACTAGGTGCTAAAGCATGAGTGTTTTGTACCCATTGAGCAAAGATAGGTTGTAATTGTATAGCAATATCTGAAAACATATATTTAGGATGTCCTAAAGCACTCATAGTATCATTATGAATATATAGACCAAAACTATAGAAACCTAAGAAAATACATGCCTAGTTGAGGTGTGATATGATTCCATCACTAGACAATCATAATGTTGGAAAACACACTCATAAAAATGGGGGCCTATTTTCAAAAAATGGGGGGCCGTTTTTGCTTCGGCCCCCCAAAGGAAAATGTAACGGGGGTCTGAGGCGAAACTAAATGGGACCCCATTTTGTTCTCAAATGGGGGCCCACTTGAAAATGAAATGGGGTCCCATTTTTAAAAAACGGCCCTTGTTTTTAAATCTATTTTTACCTTTTTTTTCCGGGCGCATTTTGTCATTTTTAGACAATAAAAGTAATTTTAGGAATGGGCTCCCGATTTGAAAACGGGGGTTCGTTATTTATATAATGGGCACCTGGGGCCCTTTATATAGAATTTGATTCCACAACCCACCACTTGCCTTGGTATTAGGTCTGGGATAGGCCTGGGATGGCCACACCTGAGACATGGACCTGCAAATTCAAATATCCATGAACGAAAAGACAAATATGAACTTATGAAATAGTTTATGTGCCTCTAATTAGAGAATTTTTATATGAAATTAAAACCCATTTAAGATTATACTATCTTGATTCAAAATATGTAATTAAAAAAAATGATTATTTTAACTTTTTTTCATTTAATTTATAATAAATCGGGTCCATGAACTCAAAATATTAACTAATTTTGTTAATTTAATAAAAAAATTATTTTAATGAATTTTGGCAAATAAATTATGTCATCAATCTACATAAAATTCTTTTCTATTTAAAAAAAAATAAAAAATGTTAAGTTTACGTCAAATTATGTGGGCCGTACACGTCAAATTTTTAAAAAGATAATTACAGTCATTAAAAAATTAATTAAAAAATAATATTTAAAAAAGAAATACAAAAGAAATATGCTTATCAATCTTCAGTGTGTTACAAATCATTTCCCAAAAGGGTTTGAGAAAATAATTTTAATTATGTCAAAAAGTGTGGGTCGTACACATGCATCCAGTATGGTCCTGAAACAACCATTTTTAAAACATAGTTTTTAGAATTCCATTCAAACAGTTATTTTTTATTATGTGGGCATTAAAATAAATTACATATTTGGGAAGTAGACTTAGAGGGATATCTTTTATATTGCAAACTTTTTCTAGGATTCAATCTCCAAGTGTTTCAAAATTTAAGCTCAAATGAGACAAAACCTAAAAATCAAGGAAAACACTTGCACTTTTTGGCCAAAAAGTGGACTCATCTTCTTACACTTACCCATATAAAAATGCCTTTATCCAACCGAGTAATTTTCAATCCCAAAAATAATTTCATCTCACCAATAATAGACATCTCAAACTAATTTTGCATTTCATCAGCAAACTTCTTGCACAAACCATCATCCATCAAAGATAATATCATCAACAAAAACTTCAATAATTAAGATGTTATCATTATCAACCTTGAAGTACAAATTACTATATAGTACCTTTATTGAATTCTACCTTCATTAAATACTTGTCCAATCTGGCATACCAAGCTCTTGGGGCTTGCTTGAGTCACATAATTCTTTCTTCAATCTGCACACCATACCTTCCTGATCTGTCAACTGAAATCCATTAGGTTGCTCAATATAAATTTCCTCTTCTAACTCTCAATTAAAAAAGGCTGACTTGACATCCATTTGATAAAATTTCAAATCTTTGTAAGCAACATAAGAAAGAAATAATCTAATGGCTTCTATTCTTGCCACTAGATAAAAAGTCTCCTCAAAGTCAATTCCTCCCATCTGAGAATAACCCTTACAAACAAGTCTTGCTTTATTCCTAACAACTTCACCTTGTTTATCTAATTTATTTCAGAAGACCCATTTAGTTCCCATTACATTCTTATCCTAAGGTTTGGGAACAAGAATCCATGTATTATTAGTTTCAATCTAGTTCAATTCTTCTTCCATTACTTTAACTCAAATTTTCATCTTTGCATGCTTCACTAACATCTTTAGGTTCAATCTTAGAAATCAAGCAATATTCTTCAACAATTCTTCTCCTAGCCATCACACCTTTATTCTTATCTCAATTGACATCAAGGGCTTTTCTAGAACAATTTGAATTGAGTTTTGGGTTTGCACTTGCTTTCCTTTGTCTCAATTGACATCCTAATCATCTGAATCATATCCACAAGATCTGATCTATCTCACATTGCTTTCATCAACTTTCACATTAGCACTTTCAATTTTCTTTCTCAATCTCTTATTATAATATCGGTAGGCTTTTCTCTTAGGAGTCTTAATGGTATCACCTTTGATATGCACCCAGTTAAGAGTATATACAACATTACTCACAACTTCTCTCTAATAGATATGTAGAACATTTCCTTCAATCATCATGGTTCTAGTAGTTTCCTGAATTGTTTTGTTCTTCCTCTCCACAATACCATTTTGTTGAGGGGTTCTAGGTACAAACAATTGTCTCTTCACTCCATGCTCTTCACAAAATGCACTAAACTCACCAATTTTAGTCTCAACCATGGCTTTAAAACTATTGAACTTCTCCAAGGCTTCAAACTTCTCTCTTAAGAAAGTAACCCACATCATCATTGACTAGTCATTAATTGACAACATGAAATACCTGTCAAGATTATCACTCTAGAAGGACCACATGAATTAGTATGCACAAGATCCAACAATCCATTAGAACTATATTGTTTTCTTTTGAAAGTAACTCTTGTCTGCTTTCCCAATTGACATTCCTTGCATACCGGATTAGTAGGCTTCACCAACTTAGGAAGATCTCTTAGTGCTTGAGTAGAGCTTATCTTAACCACACAATCCAAATTCACATGGCACATCCTTCTATGCCATAACCAAATTTCATCAATCTAAGAAATCAAACAACTTTTTCCACCAACATTCAGATGAAAGATATTACCTTTAGTCTTTGTCCTTGATGTAATCTCAATTCCAGAACCACTTAGTATTTAACACTTGCCATTATTGAATTGTAAATCATATCCCTTATCAACCATATGTCGAACACTCAAAAAATTATGATTTAGACCTTGTACATACATGAAATCATTAGTATTGTACTTACCATCAGGAGAAATGGAACCTACGACAGATTATACCAACTTTGTCATCACCAAATATTACTACACCACCATCATAATATTTCATACTCACAAACTTACTCTTATCACCTGTCATATGATGAGAGAAACCACTATCAAAAACCCATTCATCTTTATCTTCAACTTTAGTAGCCAAAGATTTCTCCTCATTAATGTAGCTAGTAGAATCAGTAGGCACCAAATCATCTTTCTTGATAGGAATAAACACCCATTCATCTCCTGAATTTACCTTGTCAGATTCATCATTTGTCACACCTTCATCAACAACGTAATAACACTTCTTCTGATATTTAGGCTTGTATGGTTTGGACTTAGGAACTCTTTCCAGACACCTTGAAGCAAAACGTCCTATCTTATTACATGAAACACATTTAAGAGGTAATTTTTCTTCATACTTACTGACTCCTTTCAGAAATCTTCTGGCAATCAGGCCTTCAAGCTCCTCAAGCTCTCTTTCTTCTTCTTCTTCAAGTTCTCTTATTTCCTTCTCATATCTATACACCCTTATAGAAATTTCTCCCAGATCATATTTTTCGCTTCCCAAAAAAAGTAGCTTTGAATTCAGATTCTGACTTAGGAACGGATTCATCAAATTTTCTCAACTCAAAGGAAAAAAGCTTTTCAATCAGCATGTCTCCAATGGATAGACTAAGGTTGTGAATAGAAGTTTGGGAAACTTATTGAGGTGTGTTACCAAGGAGTATGGGCAGACATGGGATCAAGTACTTTCTCAATCTGAATATGCATACAATGACACCATAAATAGGACTACCGATAAAAGTCCTTTTGAAGTAGTCTACGGTGTGCACCCAAGAGGCATTTTTGAGTTGAGGTATTTAGGAAGTGTAGCAATCAGAAGTGGATATGCAGAGGACTTTTCTCAGTCCATGAAGGAGATCCACGAATCAATTAGGCAAGCTTTGAAGGAGAACACAAGCAAAATCAAACAAAAAGTTGATGAAAAGATGAGAAATCTACAATTTCAAGTGGGGGATCTTGTTATGGTGCACTTGAACAAAGAAAGGCCACAATGAGGAGTGCCAAACATGTTTTAGATGAGGAGGATAGGTCCATGTGCCATTCTAGCTAAGTATGGTGAAAATGCATACAAAGTGGATCTACCTAGTGACATTGGCTTGTCACCGGTTTTTAACATAGCAGACTTGGTTGCATACAAGGCACCAGTCCAAGGTGTAGAATACAGTCAATCAAAGGTTTTAGATGATGTGCATAACCTTTAGTTACCAACCAAGCCTAATCCTAAGGCCGCGAAGGTATTAAGTTCAAGAATTGCCAAGAAGACTAGGCATCAAGCCTATTGGGAGCACCTCATTAAATGGCAGAGAATGGATGATGCTAAGGCTACATGGGTGATGGAGTCAGAATTCCAAGAGCTTGGAATTGATCGAACACTTATTCCTCAAGAGGTGACATGATCTCTTTTTGTTAGGGAGAATGGTGTAGGAGCACCTAGGTCCTAGTTTTCTTGTTTTTACAAATTTTGGCTTGTACTGACCCTAGCCAAGTCAATAGTGAATAAGGACTCTAGGAGGGTCCAAGAGTGTGTAATTTGTCAATGTAGGCCTAGGTGGAGTTCATTTTACCTAGGTTTGCATGTTTGTGTAAATAGTGAGTTTGAGTAGGTATTTGGCCTTTTTGTTGGTCAAAAGTGCCAAAAGTTGGTAAAAGCATTAGAGAGGGTTAAATAGGTCCTAGACATTTTTGAAATGTCATCTATGATGACTGGACACAGGTCTCTTAGGTTGGAGAGATCAAAAGTACAAAAATTATAAAGTTGCAAAAAGTTGTCATGACAACTTTTGTCCTGAAATTGGTTAGCACTGGATTTAGGGATTTCCCAATGCCATGAAAGGACTTCACAAGTGGGAAAGATATATAAATCCCCTCTTTCATGTTTATCATGTTTGGTGTACTTGGATTTTGGAAGCAATAATCAAAACACAAGATTTTGGACTGCACTTTTCATTATTTTTGTCAATTTTTGCATTCTTTGAAGGTTTAATGGATTGAACCCATGAATCCAATGATGGATTGAGGTTTATTAGTGTGTTTAACCATAGGATTTTTATTTTCAAGCTTTGTATTTAGCATTTACTACTGTAATTGGCAATTTCATTGTAAATATAGTTGCCCCATGAGTCCCACACATGCTGCCATCACGGCTAGTTAAGGCATGGTTGGAAACCTCTTGTACATTGTAAATATGAAGGTTCAAGTGCTGGAGAAGTGTTTGGGTATGACTTTCACCTCATTCTAGGCGAGTCCAGGAGCAACTCGGCTAGAGAAGAAGAGGTGAAAAAGTGGTGAAGAGTGCAGGGGTGAATGCAAGATCGCCATTTATGAGTTTGGAGGAGTCCATGGGGTTGGGTAAGACTTGTATGTACAAGGAGGAGCCTTGAAAAATCCATTTGATAGCAAAACCCCAATTTGCCTACTCACTACCAATTAAAGGCCTTTAAAACCCTACAAACCCTCATTTTAGGGTTCATACCTTGTACGATCAGACCAAGGCGTAAAACCACATAAATATTTTAGGAATGGGTGTGTCATTGAGGAAAAGATAAACTTGTTTGGGGGTTCTTTGAGTCATTTTCCTCCAAGCCCTAGAAAACCAGTCTAGGAGGCCTAATTAGGCCTAATTCCTTGTAGCCCTTTACCGAGCAAGATTGTGAAACCGGTAAGAAACCTAAAGGTTGCAACCCACTAATGGACTCCATATGCACTAAAAACATGTTAGAAGACCTCACTACACCTCTGCAATATCTCACAAGAATTGGAGGTCATTATGACAAGTTGAGGCCAAGAGGCCAGAATTGAGCACATGAGAAGCACAGAGAATTGTTAGGGTTCCTAACCAAAACACCTAAAGAAAACACCCTAGTTAGGACAAGAATCAAGCCCTAGAAGAGGTTGAGAGGGACTTGGAGGTCTAGAAAGTAACTAGGCTTTGTGAGTTGGTGGAATTGAGCAACATCAACTCGGTGAAGTGTTGAGCAGGCTATGCGAATCCTATCACATACTTAGAGATTTTCTTTTGTCACCGATCATATGATGTGAACAACAATTGTCAATCACCCATGCAGCTTTTTTCTACCTTATCAGCCAAAGCTTTCTCCTCAATTGAGCAGCTAGTGGAATCAATAGGCACAAGACTATCTTCTTTAATGGCAATAGCAACAACTTCATCTTCTTCTGATTCTTCATCTGTAACACCTTCATGTACAACATAATAACAGTTCTTCTAGTTCCTAAACTTCTAGTTAGAATTATAAGGCTTATCATACTTCTCATGCTTCTCATATCTATCATTCCTATCAAACTTATCATGTCTGTCATAATTAGCCATTCTCTTGGGACATCTAGAAGAAAAATGTCCTATCTTATACAAGAAAAATATTTTAAGGGCAAATTTTCATCATACTTACCAACACCTTTAGGCAATCTCTAGGAAATCAATGCTTCAATCTCATCAATCTCTCTTTATTTCTCTTCTATCTCTCTCCTTTCTCTTTCATATCTGAATATCCTACACTCATCAGGATCATATTTCTACTTACCGGACACAGATGTTGATGGTTTGAATGTTGTCTCAGACTTTCCATGTGATTCACAAAATTCACTCAGCTGAAATGAAACAAGTTTTCCAACTAATACATCCCTTGTCATAGTAGTTACACTCCAAATCTCATCAATAGTAGCAACCTTATGCTTATAGGTAGGAGGCAAAGATCTTAGCACCTTACTAACAATCTCATCTTCTTCAATCTTTCCACTGACAAATCTGATACCAATGATAAGCTCATTCACCTTAGCCATGTATGAATTTATATTCTCATCATCTCCCATCTTCAATGTCTCATATTTTCCTTTCAAACTCTACAACTTAGCCACTTTCACTTGACTATCACCTTCATACAGGATCTCAAGCTTCACCGAGCTCTCATGTGTGGTATGAAGATCCATAACATTTGTCACTTCAGAATCCGTCAGGGCATTGAGTAATGCTTCCTTTGCTATGATGTTATATTAAACTTCCTTAATCTCATCAGGAGTGGAAGGTCCATTCTAAGGAACAACATAAGCATTATTAATAATCTTCCCTTAATCTTCTCCAAGACATTTCAAATTCACCTCCATCCGTTTCTTCCACATAGTGTAGTTGCTTCCATCAAACCTCAGACTATCCTTGAAAAGAATACTATAAGCTACCATCCCGGATCTCCTCAAGCGATTAAGCTTCTATTGGAGGATCTAGCTTTGATACCAATTATTGGTAGCAATCAAGAAGGAAGTGTTCAAATTTGGAATAACTGATGCATATGAGATAATGCAGGTGATGCAGTTGAAGATGGATGACTGAACTGGTAGAGGATACAAGACTGAGATTTTGTGATTAGATGACTTGATCAGTTATTTGTGATGTCATTGATGGCACCTGATGTCAAATGATGATTACTAATGTTCCTAATGTTTTGGTTTGTCATCTACATGATTTGGTTTACTAGAGAAATGGTTTACTGACAAAGAACTAAAGACCGTGAATTAGGACTTTAACTAGTAACGTAGAGATGTTTTTCTTGAATTGGGTGATCAATGACGATTGGTAATTTGCGGTTTGGAATGTGAGTTTGTATCATGGAAAAGAGTATCTGAATGGAACTAAAATTTGTGATGACTACTAAAAGACTTGATTCAAATTTCTGATGAAGTTTTGCTAGGGTTTTAGTAGGGTTTATGTTGGCAATTTGGAGGAATTGATTATGTGCTGCATTGATGTTTTGTCATTAATGTCAACACTAGCTACTTTGGCTGTTTATCAGTATCTGTTTGGTCTCAGTAGGATGTTTGGTTTTTGGTTGGTGTGATCATGTTGATATGGTATACTCCGGTATGTTTTGGCTTATGGAATTGGCTTAGATCTGCTACTCATGCTATTCAGATATATGTTCAGTCAGTTGGTTTTGATCTGGTGATCGGATGCTATCCTATTTGTTGGTAACCTTGGTTTATTGATCCAGTGAGGGTTTCACCAGCAAAGCTTTGTTGAAAATTATTTGATGTTATGCATAAGTGGTGTTGGTGCAGCTTCTATTAGGTTCTCAGGATGCTCATAGTTATCATGTTCGTGTTCCTATTGATCGGTCATGTTACATTTAGCACCAGACCTATTCTGTGCTATCTAGGTTATTGATCGACTTAATGTAACATGTTGATTGGTCTTATCGATGTGTTGCTGGGATGACTTATGGGTTGGATGATATTTGTTTGGACTCAGGTCAACATGTTTTATAATTATGTAATTGGTTTATTGTCTGGTGGCTGACCTATTTGTTTATGGTCTAGGTTTTGTATATATATGTATGATCTCATTGTAGATCAATGAATGAATATAGGAATGAAATGGTATGCAAGAAGATAATTTAATAATCATTCATGTAGATGATTTGGTCGATCATAGGTGATCGATTTAGGTTTATGTAAGAGGATTAAGTCATCCAGTTTTGAGCTTAACTGAAACTGTACTCAAGCATAGGGGATGCTATTATTGCAATTCATTCTTCCTTCCAGATTGTAGTTTGGATTTCTTATGTAGTCAGTGAGACTGCCTTTGTAATGGGTAGTGTGCTCTAGGTTGTTGGACTTCCTACAAGTGCAGGCCCCTCATTTGTAATCACATACTTACTATAGAAGTATTATTTCTGTGGGTAGGCTTCCCACAGTGGTTTTTCCCTTTATCGAGTTTTCCATGTACAAATGTTAGTGTCATGTGGATGGTATCTTTTCTTTAATTGTTGGTTGTGCTTAATTGGTATATTTGTTATTCCGGTTATTGGTTTATGTATTCCAGTATTGATCTTATGGGTTTCAGTATTAAAGTTTTAATTACTTAAGGTTTTAGTAATCCAGTGACAACTGATTCACCCCCCTCTTAGTTGTCCTTCAGTTATTTGAATTGTCTAACAATTGGTATCAGAGCTCTGGTCCTCTCTGCAGAATCTTAACCACTTGAGGAAGATCATATGGAATCTAATAGTTCAAGTTCATCTAGATCATTTGTAGCTGTCTTTCAGAGAGAAATTCATAGGCGTGATGAAACAAATTACAGAGTATGGAAGATTCGGATGGTGACTCATCTGAGATGTCTTGGTAAGAAAATCTGGGAGATCACTAAGAATGGTGTAACCCCTTTTAATTCGGCATCTGGCAATCCTCCTTCGACAAACTTGGATAAGGAGCTTGAGAATGATTGTAGATCTAGAGAAGCCCTCTTGTGTGCACTTTCTGACCAACAAATAATGAGATTGACTAACAAATCAACAATAAAAGCTATATGGTACAAGTTGGAGACTCTAAATGAAGGTGACCCTATTGTTAAGATTGCTAAACTTGATGGTAATTGGGTGAGATATGGAAATTTGAAGATGGAAGAAGATGAAAGGATTACTGCATTTATGGAAAGGGTAAATGAAATTGTCATGGGAATTCAATGTTGTGGTGGATCTCTGAGTGAAGATGAAATAGTTTCTAAAGTTCCGAGATCTTTACCATTGGCTTATAAGATGAAGGCTACTGCAATTAATGAATTGAGAACAATGGAAAATACTTCTGTCAATAGGGATACCTTGGTTGGGAAATTATCTTCTTTTGAGCTTGAAGAATTTGGATCTTCTGGAGCTGTGAAGTCTAAACTTTCTTTTCATGCATTTACAACATCAACCAACAAGCAATATTGGAAAGCTTTGTATGAAAAGGAATTAGAAGATATGAAGAGGGAAGATAAAGAATTTGAGCAACTTGAAGCCCCATTTGCTAGAAGAGTGCCTAAAGGACTAGTAGAAAGTAAGTATGAAGGAAAATCACCCTTTAAATGTTTTGCATGTAATAAGATAGGTCATTTTGCATCTAGATGTCCTAAAATGAATTCAAGATTTGAAGAAAGAGCTAGAAGATCTTTTAAGCCTAACTATGAATATCAGAACAAGTATAAGTATAGGAGAAACAAAGACAAATCATGTTACTTCACTGATGAGGAAGGTGTAACTGATTTTGATGATGAACCGACACAAGACTCTGCTAGTGGTTCCAACAATGGAAAGGAATGGGTATTCTTGGCTATCAAGGAAGATGACCCGACACTAGAAGAGAATGTACTTGAAGAAAAGGACCTTGGTGCTAAAATTGAAGATAAGGATGAATGGGTGATTGATAGTGGATGTTCACATCATATGACTGGAGATAAAAGGAAGTTTCTATCTTTGCAAGAATTTGGTGGCAGTATAGTTATATTTGGAGATGAAAAAGTATGAATGATCAAAGGAAGAGGAACTATATCATTAGATGGTAAGCACAATACTGATAATGTTTATTATGTTGAAGGTTTAAGGCATAATATTTTGAGTGTAGGATAGTTGGTGGATAAGGTATTTCAATTACAATTCAGGGATGGAAAATGCAAGATCATTAATAGATCTAGATTGGGGATTGCAACCCGTACTCAGACAAAAGGTAATATATTTATTTGAATTTTGGTGAGAATACATGTTTGATTGCACAAATTGATGAGAGTTGGCTTCGACACAAAAGGATATGTCATGTGAATTTTTATTTTATGGTAAAGATCAGTTCAACTAAGGTAGTTAGAGATATACCTAAGATTGTGAAGCACTATAATCTAGTATGTAAAGAATGTCAAATGGGAAAACAGGTCAGAACCTATTTTAAAAGTATACAAGACAAATCTAATGAATTTCTTGACCTTATTCATACTGATTTGTGTGGTCCTGCTAGAATCAAAAGTTTTCAAGGTGATAGATATTTTATGCTAATCATTGATGATTATTCTAGAATGATGTGGGTTACTTTTCTAAGGGAGAAATCTGAGGATTTTGAAAAGTTTAAAATATTTAAAGATAACGTTGAAACTAAGATAAGATTGAAGATCAAGTGCTTAAGGTCAGATCATGGTGGAGAATTTATGTTCGGTGAGTTTAACAACTTTTGTGAGAAACATGGCATAAGGAGACAATTTTCAGCTCCCCGGACACCTCGACAAAATGGAGTTGTGGAAAGGAAGAACAAAACTATATTGGATGTTGCTAGAACCATGATGATGGAATCTAATATACCTCATATCTACTGGAGAGAAGCAATGAGCACATCCATTTATACATTCAACATAATTCATATTAAAGGAGAAACTAGTAAGACACCTTATGAATTATGGTTTGGCAATACACCTACAATTAACTACTTTAGAATTTTTGGTAGTAAATGTTATATCAAGAGAGATGATTTCATTGGCAAGTTTGATCCTCGATGTGATGAAGGAATATTTCTTGGTTATTCTAATGAAAGAAAAGCATATAGATGTTATAGCAAAATATTGTAGAGAATTGTGAAGAGCACTAATATCAAGGTGAATGAGCTGAATAGAAGTCAAATAAGAATTTATGAGCAAGAACCGACAGTGGAAACAATCATAATTGAATCGATAACACCTTTACCAGAACAAAATCTTGAGCCAGTTACTCTAGCAGTATTAGAAAATTCAACAATAACTGAAGATCAGGGAAGAGGAATAGAGAATCAGAAGACTCCTAGGTATGTAAGGTTGAATCATTTAGAAGATCAGATCATTGGGGATAAAAACAAAGGAGTGATGACAAGAAGAAGATTGACAGTTGATGAGGTATGTTTAATCTCTCAAGTGAAACTGGTATCAGTAACTGAAGCATGTAAAGATGAATGTTGGATGAAAGCTATGGAAGAAGAATTATATCGGATAAAGAAGAATAACACATGGATTTTAGTTCCCTGGCCTAAAAATAAGAATGCTATTAGAACTAAAAGGGTTTTTAGGAATAAACTAAATGAGGATGGAAAAGTTGTGAGGAATAAAGATAGATTGGTTTGTAAAGGATATTCTCAGAAGGAAGGAATTGATTATGGATAAACATTTGCACCTGTAGCTAGGATTGAAGATGTAAGATTATTTCTTGCCTATGCTACACATAAAAACTATAAGGTTTATCAGATGGATATTAAGTGTGCTTTTCTGAATGGGGATTTTGATGAGGAAGTTTATATTGAGCAACCTGATGGTTTTCACAGATGATAAAAACATGGTTTGCAGGTTAAAGAAAGCTATATATGGATTGAAACATGCACCTAGAGCTTGGTATGCAAGGTTGGACAATATCTTTTAAAACTTGATTTCACTAAAGGTAATGCTGACATTAATATATATTATAAAGCATTGATGAGATATACTGATTATTGAGGTCTTTGTTGATGACATAATTTTTGGAGGTGAGGATAAGTTGTGCAAGTAATTTTCTAAAAATATGGAGAATGAATTTGAAATGTCTATGATTGGGGAAATGAAATTTTTCTTACATTTGCAGATTGCTCAGATTGATAAAGGTATTTTCATCTATCAAACTAAGTATGCTATGGAGTTGTTGAAGAAATTTGGTCTTGAAAACTCTAAACCGGTTAGTACTCCTATGGTTACAAGTGATAAATTGTCAAAGAAAGATGAATCTGAACCGATAAATATTACAAGATACAAGTCTATGATTGAAGGTATGTTATATTTGACTCAGACTAGACCGTATATAATGAATTTAGTTTGCATTGCAATAAGATATCAAAGTGATCCTAGAGAAAATCATGAGAGTACGGTGAAAAGGATTTTTAGATACTTACAAGGTACATCTGAATATGGTTTGTGGTATCCTAAAGATGATGACTTTACTTTATATGCATATACAAATGCAGATTGGGTAGGTGATGTTTATGACTGGAAGAGTACTTCCGGTGGAGCTTTCTCTCTTGGAAAGAAACTTATTTCATGGATCAACAAGAAACAGTCATGTACTTCTTTATCTACTGCTGAAGCTGAGCATGTTGCTGCTGCTACTAACTATACACAAGTTCTATGGGTGAAGCAAACATTGAAGGACATAAAAGTGCATTGCAATAGACCTGTAGTTATTCACTATAATAACTCTTCTACTATAGACATATCAAAGAATCTGGTATTCCACTCTACAACAAAGCATATAGCTATCAAGTATAACTTTTTGAAGGTGAAGGTGGAAGAAAATGAAGTTAGATTGGTTTATGTGAACACTAAAGAGAAGATTGCAGACATCTTCACTAAACCTTTGTCTAAAGAATCATTTGGGTACCTTAGAGACAGATTAGGGGTTGCTGCCCCTCTGATAGAAACCTGATTGATGCTATTTGGCATCAGTTCGGTATCCATTATCAGAGCTATTATTCATTTCGAATTGATGTGGTGATGCTACTACTCAGGGGGAGCAGTTAGTCTTGAGATTCAGTGGTTATGATTTTGCTTTGATATTTATGTTAGATCCTTGGCATTGATGTCAAAAGGGGAGAGATATTCATGTGAAAAACTTAAGGAGTTATATACATTAGGGGGAGAAATTTGCAAAACTTAACTAAGATATCATCTATAGGGAGAGTATTGATCAAAACTTCATTTCTATATTCTTGTGTGGGAGATTTGTTTGGCATTTCTTGGCACTTGGATGTTTTTCACATCTAGTGTTGCTGTCAATGCCAAAGGGGGAGATTGTTGGAAATTTGGAGGAATTGATTATGTGTTGCATTGATGTCAACACTAGCTTCTTTGGCTATTTACTAGTATCTGTTTGGTCCCGATAGGATGTTTGGTTTCTAGTTGGTATGATCATGTTGATCTGGTATACTTTTATATGTTTTGGCTTATGGAATTGTCTTAGATCTACTACTCATGCTATTCAGATATATGTTCAATCAATTGGTTTTGATCTGGTGATCGGATGATATCCTATTTGTTGGTAACCTTAGTTTATTGATCCGGTTAGGGTTTCATCGACAGAGCTTTGTTGAAGATATTTTAATGTTATGCATAAGTGGTGTTGGTGCGGCTTCTAGTAGGTTCTCAAGATGTTGATAGTTATCATGTTCATGTTCTAGTTGATCGGTGGTGTTGCATTTAGCACCAGACCTATTCTATACTATCTAGGTTATGGACTAGCTTAATGTAACGTGTTGATTGGTCTTCTCGATGTATTTCTGGGATGACTTATGGGTTGGATGATATTTGTTTGGCCTCAGGCCGACATGTTTTATAATTATGTAATTGGTTTATTGTGTGGTGGCTGACCTATTTGTTTATGGTCTAGGTTTTGTATATATATATGTATGATCTCATTGTAGATCAATGAATGAATGTAGGAATGAAAGGGTTTGCAAGAGAATAATGTAATAATCATTCATGTAGAGGATTTGTTCTATCATAGGTGATCGAGTTGGGTTTATGTAAGAGGATTAAGTCCTCCGGTATTGAGCTTAACCAGAACTGTACTCAGGCATAGGAGATGCTATTATTGCACTTCATTCTTCCTTCCAGGTTGTAGTCTGGATTTCTTATGTAGTTAGTGAGACTCCCTTTGTAATGAGAAGTGTGCTCTAGTCTATTGGCCTTCCTACAAGTGGAGGCCCCTCATTTGTAATCACATACTTACTGCAGAAGTATTACCTAACTGTGGGTAGGCTTCCCACCATGGGTTTTCCCTTTACTCGGTTTTACATGTACAAATCTTGGCATCATGTGGATGGTATCTTTTCTCTAATTGTTGTTTGTGCTTAATTGGTATATCTGTTATTCTGATTAATTATTTATGTATTCCAGTATTGATCTTATGGGTTCCAATATTAAAGTTTTAATTGCTTAAGGTTTTGTTAATCTAGTGACAACTGATTCACCCCCCCTCTCAGTTGTCCTCTAGTTATTTGAACTGTCTAATAGTTTAAGGACCAGAGAAGAAATCATCAAAATGGTAAATATTTTTGATATGACGGTGATTGGCGATGAGTCTACATGGAGGTGGTAACACGACACAACCCACGTGAATGATTTGATTGCTTTTTCGGTGTGATTCAAGGAATAATTTCTTGAGATATAAAAAAATGCTTAGTGGATTATTTTGAGGTTTTGACTTTGGCATGGATCAGATTCTTGTGATGGGTTTCGATCAACCAATGGTTGATATTGCATTTTAATTTGATGTAATTATCTGTATATTGATTTGAGATGATCTCTTATGATTTGTATTGTAATTTCATGATGTAATTAGGGTTTAGTGGCCGACCTAGTTGAGATGGCTATTTAGGATGACATAGTTGATGTTTATTGTGTTAGTAGTCTTAGAAGAATGTGTTGAGATGTCCAAGAGTAGTGTGAGATCTTCCTGAGATTTGTAGAGTTTTTAGCATAATTGGATCTGATTCAGTAAGCTAAGAAGTGAAAGTAACATATCACTTTTTACTATTGTTCCCTAACAATTGTACAAAGTTAAATCCCTTAACGGGGTAGGTCCTAACATGCCTTAAAAATTTTAGTACCCTAATAGGGAAGCTCTCAAAAAGAGTGGTAAATCCTCTCACAAGGTTGATCCTAACATGTCATCAAGCTCCTAATTGGGCTGCTAGGCAAATCCCTTAACCGGGTGACTCCTAACAAGGTTTGGTCCTAACAGGGTGTATTGTAAGCTACTAATAGGGCTAAGCACCTAACAAGGCGTACTTCAAAAGAGTACAAATTATTGTAGGTGCCAACTCCCACAGTCATTTTTCCCATTTGGGTTTCCATGTCAAAACAATTATGGTGTTCATGTGTGGAATACTTTTCATGTGTTGTTCTCGTTTATGTTTGATTTCATGCACTATTTTTGATTACCAGTTTTGATAGTTTATCAGAGGTTTATCAAAGGTTACCGGTATTGATAAAAGTTACTAGAGAAAGTGTTTGATCTGGTAAATGAGGTTAATGAGTTGGTAAATAATTAGATTTATATGATTGCTTAAGTGGTGGAAGAATTGATAGATGTGGTAAATGATTTGATTAATGAATTTGCAGAAGTGGCAAATGAAGTGGTAGATATGATAACCGAGTTAGTTTATATGGTAAATGATTTCAGATTTGTTACAAGTTTGATTTGGGATTAAAGTTTCAATTTGTGTTAATACTGATTCACCCCACTCTTAGCATTAATCAGATCCTCATAAAATTAACAGGAAGACTGAGAGGGAGGGGTTAATTAGTCTTCACGGGATGCACACAAATTAAACTTCCAAAACATAAACTAATAAACCACAACAATTATAGATAACCAAATAAATAACAAAACACATAACAACAAGATTTTGATGTGGAAAATCCAATTAAGGGAAAAACCACGGTGGGAACCTACCCACAATAAGATGATACTCTGTAGTAGTATGTGAAAATATTACAATGGAAAATGCACATGCATTCAAGAACATTTCCTAGAGCTCACTGCTCAGAAGATATATGACCAAAAGGCTACAACCCTCAGGGAAGTCTCATTGACTTACACAAATTATTCAGACTACAATCTGAAAGAAATAAACTGCAATAATAGCATCTAGAAATGCCTGATGACAGTTCTGATTAAGCACAATTGTCTATCTTGCAAAACCAAACTCACCACAACACCTCTCTGAATGATATATCCTTGTTCACACATTTACCTCTCTCTGATAATGCAGACAGAACACCGACACCAAAATTACATAAGTATATCACCTATATATACAAACCATCAACCTTGGGTCAGCTAAACCCTCAACCCTCAACGCATAATTATAAAAATTACATTACATGATACAAAGATCAACCACCAGACCAATATTATGATTTACATTGCATAACATGGACCTAATTCAAATTCCCAAACAATTACATCCACTAGAAATTATTCCAAGATCATCCGCAACACGTTACACCACCGGAAATACTGCATAACACACAAATAATCACCGATTCAAAGAAATCACCAAAAACCCGCACAATGATCAATGTGGATCACCAAAACAAATAGGACATGACTAGGAACACCATCAAGCACATTAGAATCATCCAGAACAATTGTACCATCATCTGTTTTCAAATCTTCATATGTCAACGTCTCAAGACTCAAGAGCACAACTAATCAACAACTGTCATGAAGAAAGATAACTTACGATGCACCAAATCATGAACCATCTGAAATAAAGATACACAAGATTATCCCAAACAATAATCCAAAGTATCAACTCAAGATCTGATCACACTAGAATATACCAGAGGGAAAATCGGATATTGCAAAATAGTGATCAACAAAACCAAACTACAACACCAGACCAAAAACCTTTTCCGAACTCACCAGAATAACTCACAGGAATATGTTGACATCAATGAAAAAATGTATCCTAGTAGTAGCAATGAACAACCAAATCAAACAATCTCCCTAGATAATCCAACATTAGGTTCATGGCTCTTTTAATGTAATTGTCCCTAAGTCTAAATATTAGCGGTTTTCATACATCTAATGGTGGAAACCCTAGTATTTTTCACCATTACATTTTGGTGAACTCGACATCTTATAGTTTAATTTTCTGATTTATGTTCTCAAATCTAAGTGTTGATACATTTTAAATTCAAATTTACATTTGCAAGTTTAATTTCCAATTTAATTTAAAAAATTTAGAGGTTAAATTCACAAAAACCCTAATTTTTTATGTTTAAAATTGAGCTTGTGGGTTGTCTAAATTGGATTTCTTATTTTAGATTTGATTGTTGATTCAATTTAACGTTCATATTTTCCCTCTTAGATCTCATTTTTAAATTGAATTACATAAATTTAGTGGTTGAATATACAAAAACCCTAGTTTATAATTATAAAGATTTACATGTGGATTGCATAAATTTTCAAATCAATTTTCAGATCTAATATTTATGACATGCTATGCACTAGATGCATTCGTATTTCAAATTCACAAATCAAATTGCTTAATTAATTGGTTGATTAATCACTTTTAGAAAAGTTTGCATTGTTTAATCACAATTTTCAATTTGAAAGTCAAATTTCCCCTCTTTGTGCACGAGTTTTACTACTATTTGTCCTACCTATAATATTCCCATGAGAAGAAGTTGTAGAGTTAAGGCTTCCCAAGTTTTAATTACTAAGGATAGAGCGCCTAATTTGGATAACTTGTTTCATGAGAATGTTGGTGAATCTTTTATTCCAACAATTGATGTCATTTATCCCCATTCTTTACGCAATTCTCATGATGAGGTTGAGTCACTAACTAGGGTTTCTATTGACCAATTGCATAATATTGACAATGAATTTAAGAATCTTCAACAATGGATGAGTCAACAATACCCAGAAAGTGAGGCAAACCCATTGATTGAAGGATTAAATAGAATGGCTCAAAGTGATAAAGTTGACATTGATTTGTTGCATGGATTTGCTCATATTGTTGACACTAATATCATGCCTATGAAAAGTTGTGCTAAAGTCCTTGGTTACATTCAAGCACCAAATCAAGTTAATCATTCTATTCCTATGGCTACATCTATGCCTAGTGTGCCTACTTTCACTACCACTATCATGGCTACTTCCACACAAAATGCTAATTCTATACATGTTAGTCAAGGGAGAAACATTCATAATAAAAATATTTCATACCTCCTTCTGTAAGTCTTCCATTTGTAATCTAATCATCTCCCATACCTACATACCATAGTGTTCCACCTCCTCACTCTCAATATCCAACTTCATTTAACAATGTTACTCCTCCATCCCAATCCAATATGTCTAATTTCAATCCATCCACAGAAGCAACCATCAATATCTTAGACCAAACCATTGTTGGCATTATAATAGACAAGTAGAGATTGTTGGCATTTCAATAAGGATATTGAGAAGGTTGTTGATGATTATGGATATAACTGATTAAGGATGATTATTGTCTTAATATTATTATTTTATCATTGATGTCAAGAAATTGATTTTCTAATTCAATATGATGTTGCCATATCTTTAGAAGTATGATTTTATGAGTATAAAGATGTCGGTAAAAGACATAGAAAGAATATGATGAATAAGGGGAGAAATAAGTTATTTAATGCAAAACTATTACTAAGTTAGACAATGATGAGATCACAATGTTTAGATTGTTTTGATATCATACATATGTTATTGATTGTAAGGTTAATACTATACTATGTTACCGAGCAAAGAACCTAGTTGGTAAACCCTAAGGAACCTAGTCGGTAAACCCTAAGGTTATCGCCATCGGTTAATGAAGGCGAAATGTCTACTGAGTGAAGTTTAATATTTACCGAGTAATAACAAAATACATTGAATGAATAAAAGCATTATTTAATGAAGGACACTGATGAGCTGGCTATGATTAAATGATTGGTATGTTGTGAATGAAGTTTGTTAAAGAATATATGGCAAAGGAAAATCAGCAGGAAGATCTACAACTCAGATTGAACTGCAATACCTTAGCACAAGTTCCAAGAAATGTATGCAAGTTCCAAGGCAGGGTAATATGTTCTCAGATCGGCGAATACATTGAACCTGGACAAAGTTTGAAGATCTGATGGCTATGATTGATCATGGGAAATGTGATCAAGGAGATTAAGCGGTTAGCTATTGTTTATAAATAAGGAATTGTTGATAAACAATGTATGCGAGAAAGTGTATGCACAGGGATGCTACATAGTGATTACCGAGCACTGAAGCTTGAAGACCTGTTTTGAATAACAGAGTAAAGAGGCTAGTAGATGGACAAGATTAGTTCTATGTCTATATTGTATTGAGCAAATAAGAATCTGCTTTAGCATTTAGATGTGAAGTTGCAGATAGATTTTTATTACTGTTATTTTGTGAAGTGACAGAAAATCTCTTAACCGAGTGGACTTAACAGTCTTATTTGTAAAACCCTCTAGCAAGGTGACATTCTGATTGAGTGTTTTGAAATCCTTTAAGAAGGTCACTTCTAACAAGGTGAAGATCCTAATAGATCTAAGAGAAATCCCTTAACTGGGTCACATCTAGCAATGTGCTTGTAATCTTTAATAGGATTTGCTTTTAACCAAGCATACTCTAGAAGAGTATATTTCTTAGTGGGTCCGAAATCCCATAGTGGTTTTTCCCTATTTGGGTTTCCACGTTAAATCTAGTGTTATGATGTTTATATGCTTGTGAGTTTACATGTTTATTAGTTTTGGTTATATTACTAAAGTAAAGGTTATCGAGGTTGAATGATTCAACCCCCCCCCTCACATCTTATTAGCTTGGGATCTGTACTTACATTAAGTATCAGAACTATCAACCATTTCATCCTTACAACAAAAAATAACTTCTATGAACCAATCCAAGTTTAATGTGCCCACATTTGATGTGGTGAGCCCATTATCTAATGATGCATATATATATATATAGTACACACACACGCACAGATATATATATATATATATATATATATATATATATATATATATATATATATATATATATATATATATATATATATATATATATATATATATATATATATATATATATATATATATATATATATATATATATATCTGTGTGTGTGTGTGTACTATACACACACACACACACACACAAAATATCATAGCATTTAAAAAGTGACTAGTCTATACAAAGACTTGACAAAATAATTGTGTTGAAATTATTTATTTAATATATGAAGTTAGAAAGTTTAAGATATAACAACAATATATTGATTATTCAAATATTTGATTGTCAAACTTTCATAGAAAAGTTATTTATTAGTGTATTTTACACTATTTATTTTGTCTTCTTTTGTTAAGATCTCCCACCAACCAAAATGCCCTAAATCCATGCCTTCAAGTATTTTTAAGAGAATTATTCATGTATTCCTTGATTCAGGCCATAGATACACTTATATTTTTCTTTCTTGGATTAAATTTAATTGAGAATTCAAGCATGCTAACCAAGCCTAAGGGACCTTTTAGTTTTTAACATATTGTATTTCTTCCCAAGCACTTTATAAAAGTGGGGTTAGGTATCTTAAAATTGACTAGAACGACTAGAAATGTACCTTCCTAGGTACATATTTTTAGAATTATATATTATATTTGGTTGTTCCCCATCTTCTTATTATAAATTAGCTAACTCATTAATAGTAACTTCAATCCTCTATTGGGTATACCATAATTGGTCCTAGTGTATTTATTTAGCTTTTCCAAAACTGGCACACTTTGTTTGGTTTATTTTTTTATACAACTCTTCCTTTGGATGACCATTTTGCTCACAAGGGTATTCTCAATCACTATTTCCAATTCTATAGATATAGATGAAGAACCTCAAGCACTTTTGCAAGTTTTTTCTAGAGCTTAGGAAGATAGGAATTCGATTTCTAATTTTTTTGGTCTTTTATACTTGCACCTTTTACTTGGCATATGTATTTGATAAGAGATTGACCTTATCTCCCACTTAAGTATACTTACATTTGACATTCTTTTAAGACAAAATTTCTCTTTAGTATTTGGAATTATAGAAATTTAGACATTATCTCTTTTTTTTAAGATGATATTTATTTTTCCTTATACACCAAAGGCATAATTTTCTCTAACATACTTATGCAAATTCAAGAGAAATCTAGTAAATTTTTACTTGAAGTTTCTCATTTTTAAAAGCTATTATATGATTAGGTGAATACCCCTTGCACTATTCCTAGAGTTTCATTGGAACCCTCCTCTCTTTTGAGGGAATTAGTATGGACAAGGCCATTTTAGTATGTGATACAGGTTCTCATTTTTGTGGCTCTTAGCCTCGATGTTGTAGAGATAATGATATAAATATGGATGGATCTAGCCTTCTAAGTCATCTTTTTCTTCTTCTCATAGGTTTGGGGGTTCTCTTGGCTAGCCTAAAGATAGAAAGTTTTCCCACTTGGATTTGGCCATATCTCTATTCTGTGGCCAACAATCCCTGGCTAGAACTCCTAAAGAAGAAAGTTCTCTTGCTAATTTGGGTGAATTGAAGATTCTATCCTAAAGAGATTTTGGGAAATCCTAATGATAAGGACCTCTTTATTTTAAGCTTTAGTTTCTTAGATTTTTCTTGGTTTGGACATATTGTTCATATTTTTTTCAAACCAATTTCAATTAGAATTTCTGGGTGTACCTTTATATTAACTCCTCTGTGTGTTTAAAATTCTACAATTTTTCTTTATTATATAATATTAAATAGAAAGTGTTCATTAAAGATTGCATATGTCAATTACTCTTTCATGTACCATAATTATTTTTTATTAGTTTGGTTTTTTATGATTTGTTGTACCCTAGATGTTGCTAAATCATATAAATATTTTAATTTTGATAATTATATTTGCTATAAAAAATCTGCTATAAGTTATCTGATCAAATACAATAATGCATTATTTCATGGTGTAGAAATAAACAAAAAGTAATTACATTCTCATATATATATGAAAATAAATATAAGAGGTAATGAAACAAATTACGCAAAAGAGGAAACATGTTGTACAAATACTTGACCACACTCCCATGAATAGTTTTTCGTTCAAGGAATGATTGAACACTAATTTGCATGAATTAATATCATGCTCTTTAATTTAAAGGCATCCAATGCATTCATTTATCCATCTAATATCTCTACGTATTTAGAGATATATCATTCATATAACAACTTCAGAGGGTCACGCCTGTTTACAAAGAGAAGCCAAGACTACTATGCAAGCTAGGGAAAGAGCAACTGTGCATGCATGGTTGTTTCGTTGTAATAAATTCAAAACGCATAGACATATTTTTATTTTTAAACCCACATCATTTATGTTAATCAAAGAGTAATTCTTTGGTGCAAGAGCACCTAGTTTTGCTTATACTCTCCATTTTTGGTAATTTTTCATGCTTAAGTGTCTTGTTAGTTTTGAAATGTTTTCATAGGTTTTTTTGAGTCATTTCATAGATGTTTGATCTCATTTTGTGCTTGAGAGATCAAGTTTTGTTTTCCTAAGGTTTGAGTTGTCAGTTTTGTGCTCCTAGGCCAAATAAGGCTAAAAAGTGGAAAATTGCCTTATAAGATTAGCCATGCTTTGGAAAGAATTGAAACATGTTTAGAAAGTGTTTTTTAATAATTCCTAGGTGATTTTGGAAGGTTTTTTGAGTTAGGTTGCTCAAATTGCCACTTGGAGCAACAAAAGTTGTCATTCTTGCTTGTAAAAGTTGTCATTTTGGACACTTTTTGTAAAAAGAAGACAAAAATGCCTTATGTCCATATAGGACTTGATAACTACCTTCAAATTATATTTATATTCCTCCCTCTTCTTGGTATAGGGTTTTCTTTTGTATTTTCTATCATAATCAATTGAAAGAGCAAGCATTTTTCTAACTTTTCTCATGTTTTGAACTTCATTTGGATAGCAATCCGTACTGGGGCTTCTCTTTTCCATACTGTACCTTTTGGAAAGTGGATTTATTTTATATTCAATTCTCTTTATGTAATTAGTTTTCAGGTTGTGCATTTGGAAGTTGGTTCTATAAAATTGTTTTCATTTTGCTCCTTGACTGCCCTATCAAGGGTTTTGGACTCCAAAATGCATCAACTTGTCTAAATCCAGTTTTGCGCTCCCATGGGTGGACTTAGAAAAGTTTCATTGCATATGTACAGTGTAAATATTTCATATTTTGGCTAGGGTTATGCAAAAGAAGTGTTTTTGAGTATATGCTAGGCCAGTTGGAGATGGATTTGGCTAGCAAATGTGAACAAAGACTCAAACAAGTTTGTGCTCAAAGGTCAATTGAGAGAAAAAACCTAAGATAGAGGTTTGCACTAGTCTCTTTGGAATTTTAGAGACATTTGGAGCTCCAAACAATGTTTTCTTTATCTTGCAAATGTGTTGAGTTGTAGCTGGCAGCGAGCTCCCTGTTTTGGGAATTTAATGTCCTTTTGAATCCAAAATTGCTTTATGAACATATCCATGCCTTTGGAATCTTGTGACAAGTGCTAAAAATGTTTTTGGGAGGTTTATACATGCATTGGTGAAGTTTCCATGGAGTTCTAACCTTTCAAAGTGCAGAATAAATAGTGAATTAGCAGTGACAGTGCACATAACAGTCATCATATGGTTTGTATAGAAAATGTTTGATATAATGTCATCCAAGGAAGAGTTGGAGAATGGTTCCAAATGATGTGGTAGAGGTTATATAAGATTTTTGAGGCTTGGTTTGTGGTTTAGAAGTGACTTCCTTTGTTTCATGAGCAAAACCCTCTCAAAACCCTACTTTCTTTCCTAAAAATGTGGATAGTCATTATACCATCTTCTCAAGAGCTAAAACCATAAAACTCCTTGAGTTTATACCTTGTTGATACCTCCCAAGTCAGGTTTCATGGTGGTTACGGCCATTGTTTCCCTATGCAAGAAAAATTCACCCAATTAGGCCTCCACAGGCTAGTAGCCTTTTAGCCCTGTTTTACTAAAAAGTTGAACCCGAATGCCTCAATGGTACTAGAACCTTCCAAACTCTTGAAAGATAGTTGAAATACACACAATGGGCCTAATTAAATCAATATTGATAGTCAAGACACCATCTTGGGGTGTGGACCTATGGTGGAGGATTTGAGCAACATTAAGGAATAGAAGCTTGAGCAAGGGAGTGTAACAACATAATAGGGTGGTTGTTTGAGAAGAGGTGTGGGTGTTGAAGATTGATCTTGAAAACACTAATTTAACACAAAAGAAAAAGCATATCCTTTGGGTCCACTTGATTGAATAAACCAATTTAGACTTATTGAGCAACTTCTCACCCACTCTCCCTATCCTTCTCACTATTTTTCTCCTCAAAAACATGGAAGGAACCCTCTAAAATAAATGGAATTGTATTTTCCATTCACAATTTCTCATGGGATGACATTTTGCATGTCTGTGTTCATGAAATCGGTTTTCTATTTGCTTACTAATAAACTGTTCAACCTTTGCAATGTTTGACATGTTTCTTTGTATAAGTTGGCCATTTAAAGAGAAAAAATGGTAGAAAGAGTATCATCCAAGCTATGGTGATTTGTGTGGATGGAGAAAATATCCTTTCTTGAAAGCTCTTCATTCCATTAAAAATTTGAGAGATGCGTAGAAGATTTGTTATGTTGGAAAATAATTGCACCCTCTTCACAATCTTAGATCTGAAAGAAGGAAGAGAGGAATCATTTCCTATGCTCTTGATTGCATTTTGTATAAATTACAATAAATCTTTGAGCATAATCGTAGATTTCTATTTTACCTAACACCAGTGGGTTTTAGTCTTCAAAGATACAAGAGTGTAGTATTGGAAGAGAAGGCCATGGATTGTTGAATCTGTCAATAAGTACTAACTTTTCAAAATATATGAAATGTAGTCCAAAGACTCCTTACCCAAAACCACCTCCAGAATAGAGGAGGCATAAGGGATACATTTTGCAGGTTGGGCTGAAGATCCCTTGGGGTATCTGAAAATGAATTCTTAACTGAGGAGTTAATTGAAGCATTAGGCACCAATGTAGTAGGTTGGTTTCATTGTGAGGGGGTCAGTTCTAAGTAGGAAATGTCAACAAACAATTTTCAAATAAGAGAGCCATTATAAGGGGAGTTGTTGCTGCCATTCGCCAAGGGTGGGAGATGGTGGTTTGAATTTTGGGGATGGGAGGGTGAGTGGGAGGCCATCATAGTAGAGAGTTAAAATGTTACTTCAAATAAAAAAGAATACTTCTTTGTCATCTATGTCAATTATGTTTATATTTGTATATAAATAATACATATTTAATAAATAAATTTATGATGATTCAATTATCCTCAATATATTTATTTAGAGAATGTTGAGAGATATTAGGTGTTAGATAGACATTTGAAATTAATATCTTCCACCAATTAGATTTACAAGCTATGGTTATTTTGTGTGGATGGAGCTAATCTCCTTCCTTTGAAAAAAGAGAAAAAAAGCTCATAGGATTTGTTACAATGAGATGCAATTAACCATAGGGAAGAGAGATGAATGTGGGTATAATCATTCTTATATGGAAGGAAAAGAGAAATGGTTTAAATTAGGTAATTCCAATGTTCCTTCAATTGAATACATTCCTTGATGTCCTTTTGAAATTAGAAGGATATTTAATGGAATTTCCACCCTAGTATTTGTTCTCATTTTTGAATTGTTCGAATCTAACTTTCCTTTTTTTTCTTTTTCCTTTTTTCCCTTCTTCTAGACTATCTAAATTTTTTAAGGTAGTCCACTGGTAAGGTAATTTTTCTTTCCAAAGTGGTTATTGTCATATAAATTAAAATTAAATTAAATTCAGATTATTATTTTTAATTTATTATAAAATTTAAGATAAAATATTTTAGATGTATAGGCTTATTTTATAGTTTTTTATTTTTATTTTTATATAAAAGGTCTTTGTAGAAGTGAATCTATCTAAGGATTTAAAGTAAATAGTGAAAATTGAGATTAGATTGATGAGATACAACCAAGTTATTCTCTATCTAAACTTGCCAAATACTTGTTATCAATTTTAATCTTTTGATTATGATATCTAGATTATTGTTATGCTTCTCCCCATTATAATGATATCATTTAATCCACTTCTAGGTGTTCACTAACTATGGAAAAAGAAGAAGTTTAGTCTACAATGACGAGTCACAAAGCCAAGAACCTTGGTAATAATGGTTCCTCACCTAAGTCATCCTCGAGCGCTAGAGGCCATTCCTTGAAAAGCTAAAATATAGTTTCAAAACATTCAAACATGGGATTTTTTTTTGTCTCTCCTAATCTGTCAAGCATCTAGTGAGGCAAAATTCTCTTGATTTCTATTACCAACATCAATTTTGTCATCTCAAAAGGTCACCACTATCCGATGTATGCCTTTAGCACCAGTTACATAGAGAACATCTTGTAGCCCACTAGATAAGATAGAAAAAGAATAATATATATAAGATCTTCTACTATCTATCTTTCATTTCACCAAACACTCTCTATAATAGCCTCTAGTCTATTAGAATGCTAGACACCAAAGTAGCCTTAATTATTTATACCATCCATTTTATTAGAAATATTTTCTTTTTTTCTTTTTATTCTAGCACTTGTAATAGTTATATAGGCTAGAAAACCTTCTAGAAATGTTCAATTGATAAGGATTTGATGAGAATATATTGATGATTCTAAAAGGCTCAGTTTTTTCTTAACTTAGTTTATTATAGTTATGACTCATAAGTCTTTCTTTTTAGAAATGCACAAGCACCACACTTCCTATAATTTTTTTCACTTCTTTAATCTACCTATTGTTTTATATCTTTTATTTCTCTAGATTAACAATTCTTTTAGTTATTTTTTTATATCTTTCACATGCATAGAAAACTCTCTAACATTGATACATCTCATGTATTCATCAAAATTTGCAAGTTCTCACAATTTTCAAGCACCTTTTAGGGTGGCACCCATAAATAAATTGGAATATTTATTTACCTATACATCAATTTAGAGTCACTATATAAATTATACCTAAGGTAGTACCAAATGTTATTATTGAGGCCTATGTTGAGAATCAAGGTAAATCTAACTTGCAATAACAACTTCTTTATGTGATTACAAATCTGAAATAAGATAACCAAATCTGATATATGAAAGTGATTGAAACATTCAAAAACAATATAAAATCTACATATCAAATAAGACACCAAATTTACGTATACAAATCCTTTGAGGAAAATTTCCACCAAGAAAGGGAGTAAGTATTAGTATTTTTCAAAATAGAGAATCTACAACAATATAATTCACTTTATTTCTCCAACCAAATTTAGAATCACCTTGCAAGTCTTCAAAAAACTGATGATAAAACTACTACGCCATCACTCTAATTTATAATGAATAGAGAATGTTAGATAGTTTAAAGGATAGAAAAATAATTAATTATAGAATCATTTATATTTAAAAAAAAATAGAAAGAAAGACAGAAAAAAGATTACATGTGAATTGTGAAAATCTAATATCATCAACAATGACATATGATTAGAAAGTTAAAAATATAAAGATTTAGATATACTCTTAGTCAAAGAAATTCAACCTTAAACCTTATATTTCTACATTGAATAGCTACATGACATGATATAATTCTCCATACAAATAGTAACCAAGATTTGGATTCTGATTTGTGTTTTACTATTAACTGTCATGCCCGCCACCTCAATATTCTGAAATCCTCGTACGATAACTATCTGAAGCTGAATCGTTGTGCGATGCCATATCTTAGTATTCTCTGACATTTCTTCTAATACTTGTTTTCTTACAAAGAATTCTACTCCCTGGGCTTGTTGGGTCGCTTACAACTTCACAAGGCCGCACCTTAAAAACCTATTGATAAAAAAATAAATAATAGAAGTAAATTGGTTGAGCACAAAATGATCACCGAAACAAATTGACAGGAAACAATCCACGACGACGACGCCACCGCCTCCAGAGTTTTAATCACGTCGGCGTAGAGATCGATGTCGTAGACTGGTGTTCCGTCAGCATAAAAGAGGCCCCAGTTGCGCTCTATGGTGGCACCGGGCTTCTGACCTTCATTAAAGAGGGCGAAGGTGAATGTGGGAAAGAACGTCTGCGGACGACCCCGAGTACCGGAAAGAATGTGGGAAAGAGAGTCTTGTGTTGTAGCTGGCGGCGTTGGCAACAGTGCCGCCGCTGGAGTCGCCATTGGTGGGCCACCCCGTCTCACTAATGACCACTTTCACCTCACCGTATCCCAGCGTCGCCATGGCCGCTATGGCGGCGTACAGCTGTGCATCTAGCATGTTGGAGTAACAAAGAATGCCGTCCTGTACTACGTCCGCGGTGATATCGCCAAAGAGCACATAGTCCAGAGATATGTTTGCGGGGTCGGAATTCGAGGCGAAGAAAGGGTAGACATCCAGGAAGAAATAAGAATCCGTGGCACTGAGGAAGCTGAGCATGGGCTGTATCACTGACATGGCGATTTCTGGTTTGAAGGAGCCGTTGGAGGGAGGGTAAGAGGAAGAGAGGGCGTCCATGGCTACGGATGTGGTTACTTTAATGGAGGAGTCTAGATTCAACTTCTGTAAGGAGGTGTGCATGTTTTGCATTGCCGGGAAAAAGTAGGGCTGAAGTTGGGTGTTTGATAGAATCTCGTTGCCCACCATGATGATGGAGATTTTGGTGAGGGGATAATAAGGGAGAAGGTTTTTTCGAAGCCATTGGTCTGAAGTGGTAGTGCTGGAGGCCATGCCTGGAACTTCTATATTTGCCACCGTGATCACCACAGGGAGGCTGCTGTTGGCCAGCGCCTTCAGGACTTCAGGATTCGCATCGTAGATTTTGACATAGCCTGCGTTAATGCTCTTCATCAGCTCCACTGCTTTTGATGGCGGTGGTTATAGATTGTCTGCCAGCCTACCATAGTTGATTCCCACCGCATGACTCAACAAAAATAGATCTGCACGTGCACAGACAAAAACAAATTCTCATGAAAAGAGAAAAGCGCAGAGGATTTGTTACTTTGGGATGCAATTGCAGATACTTCTCATCCTCTTCACAAAGAAGGAAGAGGGAAATGAATACGGGTATGACCATTTTCACAAACCCGCCAAAATACGGCACGCGTATAATGAAATGAATTTGCATAAAGTAATTACATTGTTGCTTCATATTTGTTTTGATGATAGAAGAGATCGTGTCTTTGCCATAACTATCTTTCTTTGTATTTGAGGCTGTTTACAAGTTAGAACGTGGCGACCTTGATGTCGTTCAGAAATTACAAGGATATTTGAATGGAAGTTCCGCCCCAGAAATTACAAGGTTATTTGAATGGAAGGTATGACCATTCTCATAAGGAAGGAAGAGAGAAATGATTTGCATCAGGTAATTCCAGTGTTCCTTCACTTGAATTCATTCTGCTATCTTTCCTTGTAAGTCAGGCCGTTTACAAATTACAACGTGCCTGCCTTGATGTCGTTCAGAAATTAGAAGGATATTTGAATGGAAGTTCTGCCCCAGGGTTCGTTATCAATTTTTTAATTGTTCAAATTTAACTTTCCCTTTCTTCTTTTCCCTATTTGGGGGGTGTCAATTCTTTTAAGGTAGTCCAATGGTAAGGTAGTTTTTCTTTTCAAAATAATTATGGTCGTGGAAATTAAAATTAAATTAAATTCAGATTATTATTATTCTTTTTTGTCTATAAATCACAATTGAAGTTGCGAGAGATTTATATTAGTATTATAAAATTTACAAATTGTTTACAATACATATTTGATTATCGTTGGGGTGACAACCATTTATGACATTCAAGCAAATACAACATTCTTACAACTAGATAACAAGAATATAAAAGAATACGACCAAAGAAAAAAACCCACAAGATGCGATCAATAAGGGCCACATGGGCCAACCTAAAGATGACCAAAGACTAAGCCTCCCTTAGAGAAGATGTCTCGGGAGCCAAGAACCTAGGAGAAGAACAAAAAAATTCCAAAAATCCAAAGGCATCCGGAATGAATTGAGTCCACTTCCCAATAGAATTCTTTAGAGGCCACAAATCAAGAAAACTATTGAAGCCATAGTAAATTATCATCATTATCAATAACAACCACCTAGCGGAGAAAGTCTCTACCAAGTGTGGCCCACTAGCGATGTCAAGCCAAAGTTTGCATGTCCAAATTGAGTAGGAATGGTTGCCTTTGCACCACCATCATCGGCTGAAACAACTTTGGCATGTTTGTAAGCAAAGGAATAACGACACTAGGTTTGTTCGAGACCACAATATCATCCATCATAAAAATATTCTTGAACACTTTTCATAGAAGGAACAATGTTTGCACCTTCAACTCACCTAAGTCCAACAAGGAAGCCGAAAAGCAAGAAGAAATAATTGTATTAACTTTATAATGATCCATAGAGTTGATGAAATCCTAGCCAAGGACCATGGGGATGGCCTTGATCACTAATAGACCAAGTTTTTGCAAACCATTTTCAGCCTTTGGTCTATAATAATCCCAAGGAAAGACAATTGCCACTTTTCACTCAGTTTGATGAGTGTCTCCAATGTAAATTCAAGTGAGAAGGAGAAAGGGAAAATGTCTAAATATAGAAGGGGCCATTGTCACCTCACATAAGTAGCTAGAATAGGAAAATAAAGGTAATAAAGATAGACGTTTTTCAAACAATATTGAAGTGCTACACTGTCTATCACCACCAAGGTTTGATTGCTTGAAAGGACAATGATCCTTTGAAATTGGAGAAAAGATCATGTCAAATGCGTTTTTAATAGATTGAAATAGCCAATGAAAAGATCCCTTTGAACAACCCATCTTATCAGAAGCAATGAGTCTAATCTAATTCTACCCTCATAAAGATGCAATTAATACCATTAACAACCAAGTTAGCCAGTTTGCCAGTCTCTTTGTTAGCTTCCTTGATGAAAATTGGAGAAACTCAAAGGTTCATTACAAAAGGGCCTTCAACTTCCAATTTGAGGTATTTCCTAATTGAATAGAATTTACGACAATTGCCAAGTTAAATTTAATTTCAATTCAGTTAATGACAAGTCCTTACAAATGTCAAAGAAATGCATCAATGCCCAAAAATCCAAAACTCCTAGGAGAAGGGGAAATCCAAGAGAAGATGATCCATGACCTCTTCTTGGTTATTGCAAAGAACATACCTGTTGGATTATTGGGGAAATTGTTAGATTTGGTTGATCATTGCTACTGCTAGGATTTTTTTTTTCATTGATGTCAACATATTCTTGTGAGTTATTCTGGTGAGTTTGGAAGAGTTTTTAATCTAGTTTTGTAGTTTGGTTTTGTTGATCATTGTTTTGCAGAATCCAGTATTTCCTCTGGTATATTCTGGTGTGGTTAGATCTTGTGTTGGAGCTTTGGATTATTGTTTGGGATGATCTCGTGTATCTTCATTTTAGATGGTTTATGATTTGGTTCTCCAAAAGTTATCTTTCCTCATTACAGTCGCTGATTGGTTGTGTTCTTGAGCTTTGAAATGTTGACCGATGAAGATTTGAAAAGAGGTGTTGGTGCAACTATTCTGGATGATTCTAACGTGCTTGTTGGTGTTCCCTAGTCATGTCCTATTTGTTTTCATGATCTGCATTGATCGTTGTGTGAGTTTTTGGTGATTTCTATGAACCGGTGATGATTTATGTGTTATGTAGTATTTTTGGTGGTGTAGCATGTTGCGGTTGATCTTGGCAGGATTTTTGGTGGATGTAATCATTTGGAAATTTGAATTAGGTGTGTTCTATGTAATATAAATTATAATATTGGTTTGGTGGTCGATCTTTATATCATGCAATGTAATTTTTGTAATTATGAGTTGAGGGTTGAGGGTTTAGCCGACCTTGTTATCAAGGTTGATGATTTGTATATATAGGTGAGATGCTTATCAATGATTTGGTTCTCTAGAAGTTATCTTTCCTCATTACAGTTGCTGATTGGTTGTGTTCTTAAGCTTTGAGATGTTAACCGATGAAGATTTGAAAAGAGGTGTTGGTGCAACTATTCCAGATGATTCTAACATGCTTGCTAGTGTTCCCTAGTCATGTCCTATTTGTTTTGGTGATCCGCATTGATCATTGTGTGATTTTTTTGTGATTTCTATGAACCGGTGATGATTTGTGTGTTATGTAGTATTTCTGGTGGTGTAGCGTGTTGCGGTTGATCTTGGTGGAATTTCTGGTGGATGTAATCATTTGGAAATTTGAATTAGGTCCATTCTATGTAATGTAAATTATAATATTGGTTTGGTGGTCGATCTTAATATCGTGCAATGTATTTTTTGTAATTATGAGTTGAGGGTTGAGGGTTTAGCCGACCTTGTTATCAAGGTTGATGATTTGTATATATAGGTGAGATGCTTATGAAATTTAGGTGTCGATATTGTGTCTACATTTTCAGAGAGAGGTGAATGTGTGAACAAGGATACATTTTTCAAATAACTATTGTGGTGAGATTGGTGTTGCCGAGCAAATAATTGTACTTAACTGGAATTGTCATTAGGCATTTGTAGATGCTATCATTGCAGTTCAATCCTTCCAGATTGTAGTCCGAATCATTTTTTAAGTCAGTGAGACTTTGTTGAGGGTTGTAGGTTTCTAGGAAAATATCTTTGAGAAGTGAGCTCTAGGCAGTGTGCTTGAATGCATGTGCATTCCCCATTGTAATATTTTCACATACTACTACAGAGTATCATCTTACTGTGGGAAGGTTACCATCATGGTTTTTCCCTTAACTGGGTTTTCCATGTCAAAATCTTGGTGTTGTGTGTTGTGATGTTAATTTGCTTATCAGGTGTTAAGATTCTTTTTTACAGAGAAGCCCATGTAAAGGTTCCTACTCTTGGGAGACAAAATTTACTTCATCAAAGATGTAGAGGGAGGCTTGTGTTTGTCTAGTTCATATCTTTTGAGAATATTAAATATCTATCCTCGGCATTATAGTGACCTATTTTGGAACCACACCATATTAAATTATCCTCACTCTACCTAAACACAATATTCATGTGTTAGAGGTTTGTAGAGAGAAGTCCCACGTCCATTTCCATCCTATAGATGAATCATCAATTGAGAAAATAATGTAGTCTTTTACCAAATCACCCCACTACTACTTCAAGGTGCTAGAAACCTGTTACATATTTAAAAACTATCTAGATTAGAATACTCAACCTACAAATCTTCCCAAAAAAGAGCCTTGCTACCATGATATATATCCCAAGAAAGAGAATCTATCACAATATATTTACAATTTTGCATGAAACTCCATTCCCTCAATCCCTAAGGAATGTTGGAGGTTGTAAGGATGCTTGAGGGGCAATCATCGTCAAGACATTTACCCCGCATTATCTTTTTCCATTTCTGTGAGTCTCTTTGAACATATGCTAGATAAGTTTAGCCCCAAGGGCCTTATTTTGGAGGAGTAAATGCCTAATTCCAATCCCACCTACATGCTTTGATTTACAAAGTTTATCCCACAAGGTGAAGGAAAAATATCTTTCTTGCCATTTCCCTTCCATTTTTTTTTCTCATTGCCTCATTAAGTTTTTGACTAACACGAGAGTGGGCTATATAAGATAATACATAGGTGAAGATAGACAAGATGAGTGATTTCAACATAGTAATTTTCCTAGCCCATGAAAAATAACTTCTCTTCCAAGCGGAAAGCCTTAGTTCCATCTTTATTTTTATTGGGCCCCAAAGTTTTCTTAGCCTAAGCCCCTTGCCTAGAGGAAGCCCTAAGTAAGTGCAAGGGAGTTTCCCATTCTTGTGTTGGCCATTGATACTCATTTGATTGGTTTTAATATGTTGTCATTGATGGCAACATGTTCCGGCTTCACATTTTGGTTTGATTGATTACCGACAAACACTTCACCGGTACCAACATCGACATCGGTAGCTATCTTCATCGGTAGGAGGAATTCTTTGGGCACTGGCAGTGTAGGCTGACATGTCTTCACCAGAATACCAGTATAGGAGGCCGACATCAGTTTTGGAGATCCAATAATTGGCAATTGATTTTGATATTTATGTTTATTTGTAATTGAGCTGACTTGTATATTCATTTTGTAATTATCTATGTAAGCCAACATAAGGCATGAGGATTATAAAGGGTATATAGGTCAGTTGGTTAGATCATTTTTTGATATGATATGTAATGAGGGATATGATGGTAGGATATGATTGTAATGCAAAGATTATGTAAGAGGTTATTCTAGTAAGGGTTTAGGGTTTCAGAACCAAAACAGACATAGCTTAAAGAAGTTCACTGTACTCAAGCATAGGAGATGCTATCTTTGTAGTTCATTCTCTTCTCTGGATTGTAATCTAGATTTTTATGTAGTCATTGAGACTCCTTTTTGTGATGACCAGTGTGCTTTAGGCTGTAAGCCTTCCTACAAGTGCAAGCCCCCATATTTTGTAATATATTTTCATATGGCCAATGGATTGATATTATGGGTCACAAATCCCATCATGGTTTTTCCTCTTTGAGGTTTTCCATGTATAATTATTTGTGTTATAGTGTATATTTGTTTGATTGGCTTATTGGTTTCTTTACTTCTTTCATTTATATATGTACCGGTGTACCGGTTGGTGAAAGAATGCTTTAATATGGTTAAAATTGATAGTTCCGGTAGAACACTGATTCACCCCCCTCTCAGTGTTCTTGGATTCCAACATCTTGCAGTCCAAGATTTTAATAATTTCTTGTTCCTTCCATGGAGGAGTGTGGAAGAATATTTTATATTTGACCTTGCTAGCCTCTTGACTTCAAGCTCTAGAATATAGATCCAAAATGGAATTCAAGTGGAAGGCCTTTTTCCATTTGGTTGCTCCAAAGAGTATTGCATCATCTACAAAGTGTCGGTATGAGATGGGGGATATTTGTAACATCCTCAATAATTAAATATTTACATAATGTACAAACTACATAAAATGCATTCAATTATAGATGCATGTTAAATACATATAGAAAAAAAAACTACATTAATTACAAGAATGTTTAATACAAAAGTCATTTACAAAGTAGTACATAAGGAATCATAATCCTTTACATTTGACCATAAGGTCAATTATATAAGCACTGAACATGAAAGTCCTCCCAATAAGTCTTGGGACTTGATACCTACTGCGAGCGACAACATTGCCAGAGCACATTTCCACCGTACCATGAAGTAACTACACTTCCCCAAAATCTTCATGAAAAGAAGGATTCCCAATCCATCTTGAGGAAGATTAGTCATGTAATATTGGAAAGAGTAAAAAACTGTGACATTCTAATGCAACATCTTACTTTTTCAGTTCAATGATTTGATATCTAGCTCATATTTAGCAACTTATCATGATTTTAAAATATTTCAAGAAGATTCTAATTCATAAATTATACACATGTTTGCATAAGAGCATTAAGGCACCGATCTATCCATTTTCATATATAAATGTGAAACTTAATGCATGTTTTTCCAATTGGAGTAGTGTGGATAGTGAAATTATGTAAGATGATAACTCACTTTCATTGATGTGACAAGTACTCCATATGTTTCATGTGCAAGTTAAGTTTCTAGTATGTATTTTGATAATTGTCATGTTTCTAATGCACTGATTACCAAATTAATATCTCACTAAGAATGCAATCTAATACTAGCGATCATTTAAGTGAATAAGCATATATTTAAGAAAAAAAAGGCATATTGCATGTATGCATAAATATGCATATACAACTATATATATGAGTATACAAAGAAAAACATGAAGGAGGTATTTATCAAATATTGGTCTAGTAGCCATATTTCAAATATACAATTCTAAATGAGAGCTTATGGCATTCAATTCAAAAATATCTACTCTTAGGTTCTATTCAAACAAGGATGACATGATTTACACATCTTGTACTATATAATTCAAGTTTTGTAATTGAATATTAGGAACTTACTTATCTTGACTATATTTGCCTCACTATTGATTAATCATTATCCACTTAATAGATTGGTATTAGTCCAATTACAATAACATCCTAATTTGAAGATATTATAATAGAATCTTAAATATCACTAAGATCCTTTAGTATTTATTAAACCAAAGAAAATATAACTGAAATAATGATATAGGCCTAATTATATTGTCCATGGTCCAAACAAATATATAAGATACATCTAGTTAATGTCATAGTCAATTGTTGTCTTGAACTTAACCTTTCTAAACTTGAAATTGATGTAAGAAAAGGACATGAGATAATTTTCTCAAAATAAATCTTAGAACAATATTAAGACCTTATCATATAATTTTAAAAAAAGCTAACTAATTAACATTAAATCATTAAATTATTCCCCTATGATTTTATCCCCATTGAAATAGTTTCCAAATATTATCACTACATAGCTATACAATGATGGTAATATCTATATATGCAAACCTTACCTTGTATTTATATTTATTAAGACTCATATATCAACAAGAAGTTACTAAAAGAGAGGTCTTTAATTTGAACTATAGCTGCTAGAGGGAAACTATTGTTAATTAAACCATTATTAGATTGATGTCATTCACACCATACTAGATTTATGAGATAATAAAAGAAATATTAACTGTAACTTGATTCGTTAGCTACCTTAATCTTCTACATCTCCTCTACTGTCTTTCCTCAATTAGGAAAAGGTCCCATGGAGGGGGCTTAAGCTCTATTTTTAAGGAAGAGATGGTCCCATGGAAAAAATATTTTTTGGCTATGGGATTATTCGGAATATTTTTCTAAAAAATAGAACCCCTACTTTTTAGGCTTGAAAATCTAAGTGGGTGAAAATGGGGTGGGGCTATAAATTTCCCCACTAGCTTAGGAATGTATTATGCCATCTATCAATCATATAAATTTTAGAAACAAAAAAACTAAATTTATTTGCCACTAATTTACTTAAATTTAGGAGTTTAAACTTAAGTTGATCTTCATGATATCCTTAGATTTTTTAACTGAAGTGAAAAAAAAATTCATGGGATTGCCAGCTTTAAAATATTCTTGAAAAATCTTAGTATCTCCAATTCTATTTTTAGGACCCCAACCTTATTGAATGGGGAAGATATTGTAATAGTAAAATTGTGAATGTATCGTGTGTGTTGCAAATACATTATAGGACAGGTCATGGGTGTGTTAGATATGGTGAAAATATGGTTTTATGCAATGCCTTTGGTGCAGGAGCACCTAACCCAAACGTACACCAGGAGGTCAAAGATCATGCCATGAATCATTTCACTCATATTTGAGTTTATATGGTCACTTTAATGTATTTTGAGTAATTATGAGGTCATATGTAAGCCTAAAAGAGCCAATTGTAATGAGTTGTCCAAGTTGTCCTAATAAGGTCTTGATTGGGTTTATGGGGTCAAATTTGTATAAACGAGTCATGAAATGGTAAAAAGGTTGTAAAAGCTCATTTGAAGTCCATTTTGATGTATTTTGAAAGTTCATGTGAAGTATTACAAGTTTGACCCCATAAATTCAATCAAGACCTTATTAGGACAACTTGGACAACTCATTACAATTAGCTCTTTTAGCCTTACATATGACCTCATAATGACTCAAAATATATTAAAATGACCATATAAACTCAAAAATGAGTGAAATGGTTCATGGCATGATCTTTAACCTCCTGGTGTACGTTTGGGTTAGGTGCTCCTGCACTAGCCTATCTCTTGAGGGTTAGGGTTCATAAGGGTTTTATCTTTGTCTTAATTTCTCCTTCTAGTTCTTCCAGGCTACATTATTTCTCATTGTTGACTTATGATAGCAAGTGTCTGTGTCTTAAGTAATAATCAAAAGGGTCCTTTGTCATTTGATTACCGGCCCTTGCATTAGGAATTACCATCTGTAAATGTTTTTCAATATGAAAAATATTCCTAAGTATTGCTAAAAACCTCAGGTTTTAAGTCCTTTATTTCCCTAGGAAGGCCCCATACATGATCACTTAAACCATGAATTTCTCCACATGTTTAAAATAATCACTTAACTGTTGGCCCCAAGTGACTCGGTTGCGTAGGATAAGATATCAAAAGGAAGCGCCCCCCATCCCTTATCCCGTAAGTGGCTTCAATGAGAATCTCAAACTCCCGGGATAAGGAAATGGTAATATCTAAAGAGTGCATCTTATCCCGAGACACATTTGCATAAATGGTCTAACACCATGGGATAAGAAGAAAGAAATAATTACAAAGGAATCCTTATCCCACGACAACTACAGGGAAAGCAAAGAGAAACGTGGAATAAGGAATGATCAAAGGAAACAAGTGGTAAAGGATTATCCCACAATGAACCAAGAACGTTGTAAAAGGCCACAAGATAAGGGCTGACTTAAATACAAAAGGAGTCTTATCCCATAGGATTTCAAAGCCAATAGAATAGCATTACAAGGCAATGCGGGATAATTTAACAAAGAAGGATGCAATTATTTTCTTATCCCACATGTCCCCACGGAGATAAGAAAAGAGTCCTGGGATAAGAAAATACCTAAGCAAAAGGAAAAAGGGCTTATCCCACGGGGCAAAAAAGATTTAGAACAATGGTGAAACTCAAAGGTGCACCACGGGATAAGGATGTTGAATGATCATAAAGTAAATATTATCCCGTGATGTGTTCTACTTGCTGAATGATGGCTATAGGATAAGAATTGTAAATGGGAAATAAGAGAAATCCTTATCCCATGCATTCACGCGGGGATAAGAGAAATTTTCCAAGATAAGAAAAGGCTAGCTCAAAAGCTTATCCCATAGAGGATAAAAACACAAATAAAAGGACTTGTAGGCGAAAGGCGAAAGGAAGTGCTAGGAGAAATACGAGATAAGATCCCCAAAGTAAGCACATAGAAGCTTATCCTGCAAATATAGAAGAAAGGGTGAATGACACCACGTGATAAGTGAAAAAAGGGGAAATTACAATAGAATCTTTTCCCGTAGAGAAAGCTAAGATGGCTGAGGAAGCTCCAGATAGTATGAATTTCTAAATTGACATAAGGGAATTTAAGAAGATGCCACATCATTATTCAAGGAAAGTCGAAGAAAGATCCTGATCATCTATTGCTAGATCAATGGATGAAATTCAAAATTGGTGCTAATGACTACCTTTGTCCAACACGAATGAATTAATGGCATCATAATAAAATAAGAATTCAGTGACATTCTTTCTTACCTTGCATCCAAAGAGAATTTAGAGAGTCATAAAGAGAGAAGAAAAATGAATTCTAGCATTCTAGTGTGCCCTCTAACAACTTGTGTAGAACAGATCTTAATCATTGAATCAAAATTAACATGACACATTCTCCTATGCCACAACCAAGTTTCATCAATCTGAGTAGTCAAACAAATTTTCTCACCATTCAAACGAAAGATATTGCCTTCAGTCTTAGTTCCTGATGCAATCTCTATACTAGAGGCATTTAGGATGTTGCATTTTCAATTCTTGAATTGTAAATAATAACCTTTGTCAATCATCTTTCCAACACTTAAAAGATTATGCTTCAAACCTTTAACATATAAGATAGCATAAGCATTATTCTTACCGTCAAATGAAATAGAACCTCTACCACAAACCACAAAGGCTTTGTCATCTGCAAATCTTCCTATTCCACCATCATACCTCTCCATACTCACAAATTTACCTTTATCACTAGTCATATGATGTGAAAAACCACTGTCAATCACCCATTCATCTTTCTCTTGAACTTTAGCAGCTAAAGCTTTCTCCCAATAGTACAACTTGTGGAATGAATAAGTACCAGTACATATTCTTTAATAGCAATAAACAAAACTTCATCTCTTTTTGATTCTTCATATTTAACACCTTCATCAACAACATAATAACAGTTCTTCTAATGCTTATACTTCTAGTTAGGCTTGTAAGGCTTATCATACTTCTCATGCTTCTCATATCTATCATTTCTATCATGCTTATCAAATTTGTCATGCCTATCATATTCAGACATTCTCTCTGGGCATCTAGAAGCAAAATGTCCTATTTTATTGTAACAGAAACATTTCAGAGGCAATTTTTTGTCATACTTACTAGCTCCTTTGGGCAATCTCCATGAAATCAATGCTTCAAGCTCATCCAATTCTCTTTCTTTCTCTTCCATCTCTCTTTTCTCTTTCACATTTGGATATAATGCATTCATCAAGATCATAATTTTTATTTCCGGATACAGATGCTCTAAATGTTGTCTCAGATTTTGCATGCGATTCACCAAATTCAGTTCAAATGCAACAATCTTTCCAACCAACGTATCTCTTGTCACAATAGTTACAATCGGATCTCCTCAATAGCAGGTACATTATGTTTGCAAGTAGGAGACAATGATCTCAATACCTTAGAAATAATTTCATCTTCTTCAAGAGTTCCACCAACACATCTGATACCTAGGACCAGTTTATTCACCTTAGCCCTCAAGGTGTTTATGTTCTCATCTTCTCTCATCTTCAGCATCTCATAATTCCCTTTCAAACTTTGCAACTTAGCAACTTTGACTTATTTATCTCATTCATACAACATCTTAATATTCTCCCAGATCTCATGTGCAGTCTGAAGTCCCATTACTTTAGTCATCTTTGAATCAGTCAGGTCACTTAGTAATGCTTCTTTCGCTCTAATGTTATTTTCAGCTTCCTTGATCTCATTAGCAGTAAACGGTCCATTTTGTGGAACATAATAGGCATTCTTTGTAATCTTCCAGTAATCTTCTACAAGACATCTAAAGTGCACCTGCATCTACTTCTTCCATATAGCATAGTTACTTCCAAAAATTCTTAGACTCTCCTTAAAGATAAAACCTCCAGTTGCCATCCCAGATCTCCTCAAGCGGTTAAGCTTTTTCCAGAGGATCTAGCTCTGATATCACTTGTTGGCAACAACAATGAAGGAAAAACAAGAGGGAGGGGGGGGGGTTAATTAGTTTTCATCGGATTATCAAACTTAACCACAATCACAAAACTGATAAACTGTAGTAATAACAAAGATAAGCAATTTGATAGCACAACACACAACACCAAAATTTTTATGTGGAAAAACCATGGTGGGAACCTACCCAAAATAAGATGATACTTTGCAGTAGTATGTGTAAATAATTACAATGGGGAATGGACCAACATTCAGGCACACTTCTTAGAGATCATAGCTCAAAATACAATAAACCAGAAGGCTACAACCCTCAAGGAAGTCCCATTGACTTACAATAGGATTCAAACTACAATCTGGAAGAAATGAACTGCAATAATAGCATCTTCTAATGCCTGATGATACTTCCAGTTAAGCACATATGTCTGCTCTGCACCAATCTCTACTCAATACACCACACTAAAATATAAATCCTTTGGTTTGCACATACACCACTCTCTGATAATGCAGACACAACCTTGATTCCTAAATTACATGACTTTATCACCTATTTATACAATTCATCAACCTTGACAACAAGGTCGGGTAAATCCTCAACTCACAATTACAAAATTACATTACACGATACAAAGATCAACCACTAGACCAATATAATAAAATAAATGATATAACATGAACCTAAATCAAATTCTCAAACATGCAATACCACCAGAAATCATGTCGAGATCAACCGCAACACGCTACACCACCAAGTATATCGCACACAATGAAGAACATCACCAGTTCAACAAAATCACCAAAAAATTGGACAACAATCAATATGGATCATCAAAAAAAATAGGACATATTTAGGAAACACCAACAAGCATATTAGAATCATCAATAATAGCTGCACCAACACCACTTATCAAATCTTCATTGATCAATATTTGAAACTCAAGAATACTCAAATAGAAACAAATTTCATGAAGAAAGATAACTTGCAGAAAACCAAATCACAAACCATTTGAGATAAAGATACACATGAACATCCCAAAAAATATCCCAAAATCTCAGTTCAAGACCTGATCACACCGAAATATACCGAAGGAAATACCAAACTCTGCAAAGCACTAATCAGAAAAACCAAACTGTAAACTGGATCATATGATATGATCAAATAAGCATCCCAGATCATTGAAACCAATACAGAAGGATATAATAACACTAGAAATACTCCATTCACCAAACCATGATCTCAATAAAGCAATCTGCAATAACTAGAGAAATAAATCATAGGAATATGTTGACATCAATGACAACAACATTGCCTAATGAAGTTCCCTTGGATCTTTTTCCTTCAGAAGAATCCTTGAAGGAATTTCTAGGTGCATATGATGAATTGCCCTCTTATCATCATAAATGTTGCTTCCCTTACTATTTAAATACCCAGGCATATTTTAGGGAATCCACTAAATAGGGGGCACCCTTATTTTATTACAAGCAGCAAATACCAATATCTCATCTAGAAGACTGTAGTGCACTCCTTTCCAAAGAGACTACTGATGTCATTATGAGTGACAAAGGTCTTGATAGGATCATCAAGGTCAAGAAGTGTTTATCCTCCAAAGAATTCAAAAGGCATTCTGATCCTTTGGATTAGTTCCCTGACATCTTTGCTTGGTCTTATGAAGAAATGTTAGGCATTGATGAGTCGATTGTGGTACATAACATTGTATTGATCCCTAATGCCAAACCTTTGAAATAGAAGATTTGAAAGATGAATCGTAAGGTGGCTTTATTAGTCAAGATAGATATAGAAAAGATCTTAAAGGCTAGTTTTATCCATCCCATTGACTATTCACCTTGGATCTCGAACATTGTTCTAGTTATAAAACTTGTTGGTCAAATCCGTATTTGCATTGATTTCTAGGATGTGAATAAAGCTTCTCTCAAAGACGATTTTCCACTCCCGAACATTCACATGATCATAGATTCAACCACATTAAAGATCTGGAGGAGTCCTTTGTGAAAGTATATAGGAAAAGTTGAGGGACTATTGTGGCAACGAGTAGGATAGACATGGAAAATAGCTTTGAAGGACTTGAGCAGCTCAATGCCCAAGCTTTAGCTATTTAGGGCCTTTCCAAAGAGGGTGTTGAATCTCCAACAACCAGTGTTAAGTCAATGAAGAAGCTTACCGCTCATGAGTTGGCTTTTGGTTCTTCTCCTAGTTCTCATACCATGCTCAACAATAGGGACAAAGGCACAACTCCCATTGACAAAATTATCCATAAGGTACACAGTATAAATCAATATTTGATTCAAAAGAATGAAAACTCTATAATGTCTTTGGGGTTTCGGATCCTTGTTTTTGTTGCTTTTGTTTTTCTTATGTCCAACGGTTGGTTAGGGTTTGATTTCTTCTGACTAGATGGTTTTGTTGTAAAGGGTTTTAGGTCCCTTCAAAACCTATTTTCCTCTAATCAAAAACTATAAAAATAGTATAGGTTTTCTCTACTATGGTGAGTCATGAAGCCAAGAACCTTAGTAATAATGGTCCCCCACCTAAGTCATCCGCAAGCTCTAGGGATCATTCCTTAAATAACCAAAATATAATTTCATAACCTTCAAACATCGAATAATTTGTTATCAAGTTCCTAAAGTAAGAGGAATCTACTGAGGCAAATTTCTATTGAGTGCTATTAGCAACATCAATTTCATCATCTCCAAAAGCCAACACAATTTGATGTACATCCTTAGCTCAAATTACATAGCAAAATAATGTAGCTCACTAGAGTAAACAAAAGAAGAAGAAGATATATGGATGAAATGATGTCCTATCTAGCCTTCCATCTAGATAGGTAGTTTTCTAGTACAAAGGAAATATTTTTTCAATATAGTTTTTCAACTCTAAATTAGCTTGACAACATCAAGATGGGTATCAATACTCGTTCAATAGTTGTGTTTGTACGAATTTTCAAGATCCGATGCACCCATGACACTAGTTGTATCTAAATCATTGACATCTACATTATCCTTAGATCTATTAACATTTATCATGGCCCCACCTCTTAGGTGCATCATGGAAATATTACCATTGCCCCTATCTTTTGGTACACCAAATTACCTCACACTCTATTTGTTTTATAGAAATAAATAATGTGTTTTATTCATTTAGCGATGAAGTAGAGTATTTGGACATATGAGAAATAAGATCCATCGTCCATATAGGCATCATATGCCCTCCATGGCTACTATTCCACTATATCAATTTCATCCTCTATTCCATATAAGTTTTTTTAAATTCATTAACCGTACCACCATGATTTGTTTCCTAGAGTTGTAGACCATTATTCTAGACAATAATTTCTCATCCTCTTTGTTATATATGTGAGTTGTATTATAAGATAATAATTAATCATATTATTACATTCTAAGTGTCAATTATTTTGCAGTACTTATTTTCTTACATATTGAGCCTGCTCCTATTCATCTCAAATGGCTTGATTTTATAGTCATATTTACTTAATGATCATGGTAAATTTGACATGGTATCAGAGCTAGAATAAGAAAGCAACACCACACACTCATCATCAAGATTCACCAATTGTCTTGCAAATTGAATTGCTTCTAACCAACACACAATACCAAACATTTAAAAAAAAACGCCAATCAATATGAGAAAATTAAGACTATAATTTATTACATTATAATAAGCATAAATTAAGAAATTAGATTAATAACTCATGAAATCATAGAAATTTCCTCTCGCTCCAATCTCATGAATTTTCCCTTGGTCCCAATCTCACTTAAAATGAAAAGCTATAGAACTTTCCTCTGGTCCCAGTCTCACTCAAAATGAAAAGCTTTAGAAAGTAAAACTAAGAAGATTTGGATAACACGCGTGCAAAAATAAAGCAACGTACTCTACATAGTGGAGATTCGGTAACTGGATCGGATTTTACCATGTGGGGATAATAAGGGAGAAGGTTAGTTCGAAGCCGTTGGCCTGAAGTGGTAGTGCTGGAGGCCATGCCTGGAACTTTTATATTTGCCACCGTGATCACCACAGGGAGGCTGCTGTTGGCCAGCGCCTTCAGGACTTCAGGATTCGCATCGTAGATTTTGACATAGCCTGCGTTAATGCTCTTCATCAGCTCCACTGCTTTTGATGGCGGTGGTAGATTGTCTGCCAGCCTACCATAGTTGATTCCCACCGCATGACTCAACAAAAACAGATCTGCATGTGCACAGACAAAAACAAATTCTCATGAAAAGCAAAAAAAAATTATTAAGGAAACGACTAAACAGATAGATTGACAGCATTAGTACCTGTATCTCCCCACACAGATTTTATCCCCAAACACGCAACAATTAAAGACAGGTGAAATCCACAAGCCCCAATTTTGTTGTGTGCTATGGTGAAATCCATAAGCCCCCATTAGGGAATACCGACTCCAAGTACCCTCCCTAAGGTATGGCCAATTTATATAATTCTTCTCCATCTCAAACCGGTGAAAAAGCTAGACTACTTTTCAAGCTAGCGATAGAGCAATGATGTATCCATGGCTGTTTCCTTGCAATAAAGCGGTGGCAAATTTTTATTTCAAAAACTCAAATTAAATGTGCAAGATTATACGATTTTTAATGTAGTTCGTTTTCTATTTGCTGTATGAGTTTTGTTTCTAAATTTTGTCATCTTTCACCCGTTAAGTACACAGAATTGGTCGTGGTGAAGAGATATCCTACAAGCTATGGTTAATTTATGTGGGTGAAATAAATTTCCTTACTTGAAAGCTCTTCATTCCATAAGAAAAGAGAAAAGCGCAGAGGATTTGCTACTTTAATGGGATGCAATTCCAGATACTTCTGATCCTCTTCACAAGAAGGAAGAGGGAAATGAATGCGGGTATGACCATTATCACAAACCCGCCAAATACGACACGCGTATAATGAAATGGATTTGCATCAAGTAAGCACAAAAATATTGAGGCACTTTTGATGTTGATTATATTTCTTGTAGATGTGAAGAATCCAAAGATATTGAGGCATTTTTGATGTTGTACATTATAGTCCTAATAAGATCATGTCCAATGGCTTCAAACCAAAGATATTGAGGCATTTTTTATTTTTGAACAAATTTCACTACTGAAAACATAAGCCATATTTGATCTCATGTCTCAGGGCATGTGGGTGGACATCAAGTCATATATTCTCTAAATTTGTAGAAGTGAAATGATTTCTTCTTCTTAGTTCTACTTTGGAGGATAATGTCATACAAGGAATGAGGATTCAATGTTCTAATTAGATTAAGTAGCAAAGGGCTCAAACCCTTACATGATAATTGCACAACAGAAGAAAGGGGTCTCACAAGATGTGAGGAAACCCAACATTAAGAACCAATATCTACATCAAAAAAACTAGAACTAACAAAAAAACAAAAACAAAAAAAAACAAACTAACACCAAACTAGAACACACCAAAACAAACAACAACCCCTAAGAGATACAAATAGATGATCCTTTGAAATTGGAGAAAAGCTCATGCCAAATGTGTTTGTAATAAATTGAAATAGTCAATGAAAAGATCCCTTTGAACAACCCAATCGAAAGCAATGAGTCTAATCTAATTCTACCCTCATAAAGATGCAATTAATACCATCAACAACCAAGTTAGCCAATTTGCCAATCTCTTTGTTTGCTTCCTTGAAGATATGATTAATATTGTGTGTTCCAGAAAATTGGAGAAACTCAAAGGCTCATTACAAAAGGGCTTTCAATTTCCAATTTGAGGTATTTCCTGATTGAATAGAATTTAGAACAATGGCCAAGTTACATTTAATTTCAATTCTTTTAATGACAAGTCCTTGCAAATGTCAAAGCAATGCATGAATGCCCAAAACTCTCCCTCATTGTTTATTTCTTGGGGTAGAGGTTTTGAACAGGAATAAATTATTCATCTGAATGCCAATCCCTAATAATATAGCTTGCACCTGAGGTACCCGAGTTGTCTTTTGACACCCCACAAGGGTTTAACTTATATCATCCTACTTGAGGCAAGGGCCACACAACCTAGTCTCTTGTCAAGATAGAGATGCCACCCCCATGTCCAGACCATGAAGGGACTCTTAGACCAAGCCAATTGCACTTCATTGTTGCACCCCAATCTGTTAAAAGGGCATTCTTTCAAGTCAATTGGAATAACCTACTATTGACCATCTCAATTACCATCACCTCCACCTTGTTCAGAAAAGATGTGGTATTCATCTCCTTCTCCTTCAATATCCTCCTATTTATTTCCTTTTAAATTTCCCATAACATGATAGAGGGTAAAGTTATCCATAGGCTACCAAAGGAGATTGTCTTTTTAAGTTGTGGTCATTATCTTTTTAATTTGTGGTTATTGTCTTTTTAATTTGTGGCCGAGATTATATTACTCAGGAGGGTGTTTAACCATCCCAACTTGGCACAAAGGCAACACCAATACTTCTAGGAGAAGGGGAAATCCAAGAGAGTATGATCCATGACCTCTTCTTGGTTATTGCAAAGAGCATACCTAGAGGGACCATGAAAGACCATTCTTCTTAACTTCTCAGATGTTAAGATTCTTTTTTGCAGAGAAGCCCATGTAAAGGTTCCTTCTTTTGGGAGACAAAATTTACTTCATCAAAGATGTAGGGGGAGGCTTGTGTTTGTCTAGTCTATATCTTTTGAGAATCTTAAATATCTATCCTTGGCACTATAGTGACCTATTTTGGAACCACGCCATATTAAATTATCCTTACACTACCTAAACACAATATTCATGTGTTAAAGGTTTGTAGAGAGAAGTCCCACATCCATTTCCATCCTATAGACTAATCCTTTGTTTTTATGAGGGATCCACTTACTATTGAGAGGGGGGGGGGGGGGTGAATAAGTAGTTAAATAATTTTGGAATACTTAAAATCTTGTACCAGTAACTACTCAAACATTTTGCTAAACTGATTTACCAAACCATTCACTCAAGCGACGTTCATCATTATGCAGCCAAAGTAAAGATATCAAATGCACACATCAATAATGCAACCGCCATATGAACATTTCTGCAATCGATAACTTGTCTCCATCTGTAGATTCAAGTAAATGTTGTTTTCCTCACTGTTTCTTTGAAATCCAATCTTTATCAGGTGTGAATGGAGTCTCTCATACCATTCTCTTGGTGCTTTCTTTAATCCATATAAAGCTTTATGTAGCTTGCACACCATGTCCTTGTCTTTAGTCAATGCAAATGCATCCGGTTGTTCAATGTAAACCTCTTCTTCTAGAATTCCATTAAAAAATGAAGACTTAACATCCGTTTGGTAAACCTTGAATCCCTTGAATGCTGCAAATGCAAGTAACATTCTTACTCTTTCAAGTCTAGCAACCAGTGCAAAGATTTCTTCATAGTCTTCACCTTCTTCTTGTGCATATCCTTTGCAAACTAGTCTAGCCTTGTTCCTAATCACTTCACCATCTTCATTTAATTTGTTTCTAAAAACCCACTTAGTACCAATCACATTTTTATTAGTTGATTTAGGGACAAGTGACCAAGTATTGTTCTTCTCTATTTGATCAAGCTCTTCATTCATAGATTTATCCAATCATCATCCTTGAGAGATTCTCTCATTGTCTTAGGTTCAACTGTGGAAATCAAACAAGCACTTTCTCTGATCTTTCTTCTTGTTTGTACTCCACCATTCATTTCTCCAATTATCTAATCTATAGAGTGATTCAACTTTACATATCTAGGTATAACCAATTTCGGTATAGAAGTTTGTTCTTGTTATTCTTCTTCATCTTCATCTAGTTGAGCAGTATCCTCCATACTGTTCTGCTCAACATCATTTTGAACTTCTAGTTCAATAATCACTATCTTCTGTTGATCTACTACATTAGAATTGCTGGTATCATTAGTTTTCTTTGCACCTAGGGTTTCCAGTCTGAATGCTCTTCCACAATCTTCACAATCCGCTATCAGAGAACTCAAAATCTCTTCTGTTTTTTTGTCACTCTCCACATGTGCTCTCAAAAATGATAAGTGAAACTGAGACTATAAAACACCTTTTTATTTGTCTTTTGCTAATCTGGTTGAACATACCCTAATCACTGTTCAACCATAGAACTTGCTACTAGTTCTCATATCACATCCAATTTACTAATTATATCTCAAAATCACTTTATAACATCATATTGCATCAAAATATGCATATTTGACTTACCGCATACCATTTAGGGGGTATGGAAATGGATCTGGCAATATATTCCCCCTAAGATTCATACATAGCTTAGTTTTTCGGTGAGGGATTCTCCACACCAGGTGAAGAATTGGAGTCCTCCGATGGTTTCTCCTCACTTTTCTTTCTCCATGTCTTATTCATCTCACTTATGGTTTCTTCCACATCTACCTTCTTCTTTCCTTTCTGGTGAACAGATTGATTAATTGGTTTGTTCATTCTAGCTCTGCAAAACTTTGCAACATGTCCCAGTTTGTGACAATGGAAACATGCCATTCTTGATGCTCTCTAGGGTCCAACATTGCCTCTATTAGTTCTTCTCTCGTAATTCATAGCTACATGACCAAAGTTGTGATAGATTGAAAATGTCACATTCCATCTATTCTCCATTTCATATGGACTAGACTGGTTCACATAATGTCTCTGCCAAGTAGGGTTCCTCCGATCATTGTAAGATCTCTACCAAGTAGGGTTCCTCCGGTCATTGTAATATCTTTGCCATTTGCATTAGACCTCTGACCCATGTAAGATCTATGATTGTTCACTCTTGACCTGCACTCAACATCTCTCTGCCCATACTTGTTGCAATTGAAGCAATATCCATCAAAAGTACTAGGCTTATATCCTTCATATCCATTAGGTCTATATCCATCAAAATTACTAGATCTACTTCTACAAACATTTGCAGTATGACCTACCTTTTGATAGTTAAAACATATTAGTTTGTAGGTCCTCTTACCAGTGTTCTTCTTGGTCTTTGGTGCATATTTGGCTTCATGCACAGTGTCCTTAGTATCAAATGGATCTCCTTGTTCAAAGGTTGTGTATCCTAAGCCATGTCTATCTCCATTTTGCCTTTGTGACTGAATTTGCCCATCAAGCATAGCAGTGCTCTTGTTAAATTTAGCTAGTAACTCATTTGAATTAGCCAACTCCTTGGTAAGTACCTCATTCTTCTTTGTGAGACTTTCTCTAAGAGACATAGCCATGTCTAGATCAGCTTGTATTTCTTCTTTTTCCTCTTGAAGATGTATATGCAGGTTACCAATCCTCCAGTTAAGCTTTAAGATTTGAAAAGAGGTGTTGGTGCAACTATTCCAGATGATTCTAACATGCTTGCTAGTGTTCCCTAGTCATGTCCTATTTGGTTTGGTGATCCGCATTGATCGTTGTGTGATTTTTTGGTGATTTCTATGAACTGGTGATGATTTGCATGTTATGTAGTATTTCTGGTGGTGTAGCGTGTTGTGGTTGATCTTGGTGGGATTTCTGGTAGATGTAATCATTTGGAAACTTGAATTAGGTCCATTCTATGTAATGTAAATCATAATATTGGTCTGGTGGTTGATCTTTGTATCATGCAATGTAATTTTTATAATTATGAGTTGAGGGTTGAGGGTTTAGCCGACCTTGTTATGAAGGTTGATGATTTATATATATAGGTGAGATGCTTATGAAATTTAGGTGTTGATATTGTGTCTACATTTTCAGAGAGAGCTGAATGTGTGATCAAGGATATATTTTTTAGAGAACTGTTATGGTGAGATTGGTGTTGCCGAGCATACAATTGTGCTTAACCAGAATTGTCATCAAGCATTTGTAGATGCTATCATTGCAGTTCAATCCTTCCAGATTGTAGTCCAAATCATTTTGTAAATCAATGAGACTTCCTTGAGGGTTGTAGCCTTCTAGGAAAATATCTTTGAGCAGTGAGCTCTAGGAAGTATGCTTGAGTGCATGTGCATTCCCCATTGTAATATTTTCACATACTACTGCAAAGTATCATCTTACTATGGGTAGGTTACCATCGTGGTTTTTCCCTTAACCAGGTTTTCCATGTCAAAATCTTGGTCTTGTGTGTTGTGATGTTAATTTTCTTATCTATTATTGTTGTAGTCTATTAGTTTATGTTGATCTCATGAAGACTGATTCACCCCACCCCCCTCTTAGTCTTCCTTCTTGATTGCTGCTAACAATACCTAGAGGGACCATGAAATAAAATTCTTCTAAACTTCTCAGGTGTTAAGATTCTTTTTTATAGAGAAGCCTATGTAAAGGTTCCTACTTTTGGGAGACAAAATTTACTTCATCAAAGATGTAGGGGGAGGCTTGTGTTTGTCTAGTCCATATCTTTTGAGAATATTAAATATCTATCCTCTGCATTATAGTGACCTATTTTGGAACCACACCATATTAAATTATCCTCACCCTACCTAAAGACAATATTCATGTGTTAAAGGTTTGTAGAGAGAAGTCCCACATCCATTTCCATCCTATAGACTAATCCTCAATTGAGAAAATAACGTAGTCTTTTACCAAATCACCCCACAACTACTTCAAGGTAGTAGAAACTTGTTACATATTTAAAAACTATCTAGATTAGGATACCCAACCTACAAATCTTCCCAAAAAAGAGCCTTGCTACCATGATATATATCTCAAGAAAGAGAATCTATCACAATATATTTACAATTTTGCATGAAACTCCATTCCCTCAATCCCTAAGGAATGTTGGAGGTTGTAAGGATGCTTGAGGGGCAATCATCATCAAGATATTTACCCCGCATTATCTTTTTCCATTTCTGTGAGTCTCTTTGAACATATGCTAGATAAGTTTAGCCCCAAGGGCCTTATTTTTGAGGAGTAAATCCATAATTTCAATCCCACCTACATTCTTTGATTTACAAAGTTTATCCCACAAGGTGAAGGAAAAATATCTTTCTTGCCATTTCCCTTCCCTTTTTTTTTCTCATCGCCTCATTAAGTTTTTGACTAACACAAGAGTGAGGTGTATAAGATAATACGTAGGTGGGGATGGACAAGATTACTGATTTCAACATAGTAATATTCCTAGCCCATGAAAACTATCTTCTCTTCCAAGAGGAAAGCCTCAATTCCATCTTTAGTTTTAGTGGGTCCCAAAGTTTTCTTAGCCTAAGCCCCTTGTCTAAAGGAAGGCCTAAGTAAGTGCAAGGGAGTTTCCCATTCTTGTGTTGGCAATTAACACTCATTTGATTGGTTTTAATATGTTGTCATTGATAGCAACATGTTCCGGCTTCACATTTTGGTTTACTTGATTGCTGACAGACACTTCACCAGTACTGATACTGACACCGGTAGGTATCTTCACCGGTAGGAGGAATTATTTGGGTACTGGCATTGCAAGCTAACATGTCTTCATCAGAAGACCAGTATAGGAGGCTGACATCAATTTTGGAGATCTGACAATTGACAATTGATTTTCATATTTATGTTTATTTGTAATTGAATGGATTTGTATATTTATTTTGTAATTAGCTATGTAAGCCGACATAAGGCATGAGGATTGTAAAGGGTATATAGGTCAGTTGGTTAGATCATTTTTGGATATGATTGTAATGTGAAGATTATGTAAGAGGTTATTTTGGTAAGGGTTTAGGGTTTCAGAACCGAAACAGACAGAGCTTAAACTAGAACTATACTCAGGCAGAAGATTAGTCATGTAATATTGGAAAGAGTAAAAACAAATGTGACATTCTAATGCAACATCTTACTTTTTCAGTTTAATGATTTGATATCTAGCTCATATTTAGCAACTTATCATGATTTTAAAATATTTCAAGTAGATTCTAATTTGTAATTTATATACATGTTTTCATAAGAGCATTAAGGTACTGATCTAGCCATTTTCATATATAAATGTGAAACTTAATGCATGTTTTTCCAATTGGAGTAGTGTGGCTAATGAAATCATGTAAGATGATAACTCACTTTCATTGATGTGCCAAGTACTCCATATGTGTCATGTGCAAGTTAAGCTTCTAGCATGTATTTTGATAATATCATGTTTCTAATGCAACGATGACCAAATCAATATCTTACTAAGAATGCAATCTTATACTAGCGATCATTTAAGTGAATAAGCATATATTTATGAAAACAAAGGCATATTGCATATATGCATAAATATGCATATACAACTATATATATGAGTATACAAAGACAAACATGGAGGTATTTATCAAATATTGATCTAGTAGCCATATCTCAAATATACAATTTTAAATGAGAGCTTATGGCATTCAATTCATCAAAAAATAAAATATCTACTCTTAGGTTCTATTCAAACAAGGATGGCATGATTTACACATCTTGTACTATATAATTCAAGTTTTTCAATTGAATGTTAGGAACTTACTTATCTTGACTATATTTCCCTTACTATTTATTAATCATTATCCACTTAATAGATTGGTATCAGTGCAATTATAATAACATCCTAATTTGAAGATATTATAATAGAATCTTAAATATCACTAAGATCCTTTCATATTTATTAAACCAAAGAAAATATAATTCAAATAATGATATAGGCCTAATTATATTCTCCATGGTCCAAACAAATATATGAGGTACATCTAGTTAATGTCATAGTCATTTGTTGTCTTAAACTTAATCTTTTTAAACTTGAAATTGATGTAAGAAAAGGGCATGAGATAATTTTCTCGGAATGAAATCTTAGAACAATATTAACACCTTATCATATAATTTAAAAAAAACCTAACTAATTAACATTAAATCATTAAATTATTCCCCTATGATTTTATCCCCATTGAAACAGTTTCCAAATATTATCACTACATAGCTATACAATGATGGTAATATCTATATATGCAAACCTTACCTTATATTTATATTTATTAAGACTCATATATCAACAAGAAGTGGCTAAAAGAGAGGTCTTTAATTTGAACTATAGCTGCTAGAGGGAAACTATTGATAATTAAACCATTATTAGATTGATGTCATTCACACCACACTAGATTTATGAGATAATAAAAGAAATATTAACTATAACTTGATCCTTTAGCTGCCTTAATCTTCTAGATGTCCTCTATTGTCTTTCCTCAATTAGGCAAAGGTCCCATGGAGGGGGCTTAAGCTCTATTTTTAAGGAAGAGATGGTCCCAAGGAAAAAATATTTTTTGGCTACAGGATTATTTGGAATCTTTTCCTAAAAAATAGAACCCCTACTTTTTAGGCTTGAAAATCTAAGCTGGTGATAATGGGGCAGGGCTAGAAATTGCCCCACTATCTTAGGAATGTATTATGCCATCTATCAATCATATAAATTTTAGAAAAAAAAACTAAATTTATTTGCCACTAATTTACTTAAATTTAGGAGTTTAAACTTAAATTGATCTTCATGATATCCTAAAATTTAGGAGCTTAAATTTTTAAATTGAAGTGAAAAAAAAATTCATGGGACTGCCAGGTTTAAAATATTCTTGAAAAATCTCAGTAGCTCCAATTCTATTTTTAGGACCCCAACGTTATTGAATAGAGAAGATATTATAATAGTAGAATTATGAATGTATCTTGTGTGTTGCAAATACATTATAGGACAGGTCATGGGTGTGTTAGATATGGTGAAAATATGGTTTTATGCAATGCCTGTCTCCTGAGGGTTAGGGTTTTAGGGTTCATAAGGGTTTTATCTATGTCTTAGGTTCTACTTCTAGTTCTCCCAGGCTACATTATTTCTCATTGTTGACTTATGATAGCAGGTGTCCATGTCTTAAGTAATAATCAAAAGGGTCCTTTGTCATCTAATTACCAGCCCCTTGCATTAGGAATTATCGTTTGTAAATATTTTTTCAATATGCAAGATATTCCTAAGTATTGCTAAAAAATGTTGGGTTTTAAGTCCTTTATTTCCCTAGGAAGGCCCCGTGCACGATCACTTAAACCATGAAGTTCTCCACATGTTCTAAATAATCACTTAAGTGTTGACCCCAAGTGACTCAGTCACGTAGGATATGATATCAAAAGGAAGTGCCCCTTGTCCTTTATCCCGCAAGTGGCTTCAATGAGAATCTCAAACTCCTGGGATAAGGAAATGGTAATATCTAAAGAGTGCATCTTATCTCGGGACACATTTGCATCAATGGTCTGACACCACAGGATAAGAAGAAAGAAATAATTACAAAGGAATCCTTATCCCGTGACAAATATAGGGAAAACAAAGAGCAATGTGGGATAAGGAATGATCGAAGGAAACAAGTGGTAAAGGCTTATCCCACAATGAACCAAGAACACTGTAAAAGGCCCACGAGATAAGGGCTGACTTAAATACAAAGGGAGTCTTATCCCATAGGATTTCTAAGCCACTAGAATAGCACTACAAGGCAATGCTAGATAATCCAACAAATAAGGATGCAATTATTTTCTTATCCTGCACGTCCCCGCAAAGATAAGAAAATACCTAAGCAAAAGGTAAAAGGGCTTATCCCATGGGGCAACAAAGATTCAAAACAATGGTGAAACTCAAAGGTGTACCATTGGATAAGGATGTTGAAGGATCATAAAGGAAATCTTATCTCGCGATGTGTTCTACTTGCTGAATGATGACTACATGATAAGAATTGTAAATGGAAAATAAGAGAAAGCCTTATCCCACACATTCGCATGGGGATAAGAGAAATGCTCCAAGATAAGAAAAGGCTAGTTCAAAAGCTTATCCCATAGAGGATATTAACACAAAGAAAAGGACTTGCAGGTGAAAGGGAAAAGGATGGGCTAGGAGAAATGCAGGATAAGATCTCCGAAGTAAGAACATAGAAGCTCATCCCGCAAATATAGAAGAAAGGGTGAATGACCCTGCGTGATAAGTGAAACAAGGAAAAATGACAATAGAAGCTTATCTCGTAGAGAAAGATAAGATGGCCGAGGAAGCTCTAGATAGTATGAATTTCTAAATTGACATAAGGGAATTTCAGAAGGTGCCAAGTCATTATTCACGGAAAGCCGACAAATGATCCTGATCATCTATTGCTAGATCAATGGATTAAATTAAAAATTGATGCCAATGACTACCTCTGTCCAACATGAATGAATTAATGGTCTCATAATAAAATAAGAATTCAGTGGCATTCTTTCTTACCTTGCATCCAAAGAGAATTTAGAGAGTCATAAAGAGAGAAGAAAAGCGATTCTAGCATTCCAGCGTGCCCTCTACCAACTTGTGTAGAATAGATCTTAATCGTTGAATCAAAATTAACATGGCACATTCTCCTATGCCACAACTAAGTTTCATCAATTTGAGCAATCAAACAAATTTTCTCACCAACATTCAAATGAAAGATATCACCTTCAGTCTTAGTTCCTAATGCAATCTCTATACTAGAGGCATTTAGGATTTTGCATTTTCATTTCTTGAATTGTAAATAATAACCATTGTCAATCATCTGTCCAACACTTAAAAGACTATGCTTCAAACCTTCAACATGCAAGACATCATCAATGTTATTCTTACCATCAAATGAAATAGAACCTCTACCACAAACCACACAGGCTTTGTCATCTCCAAATATTACTACTCCACCATCATACCTATCCATACTTAAAAAATTCCTTTTATCACCAGTCATATGATGTGAAAAACCACTGTCAATCATCCATTCATCTTTCTCTTTAGCTTTAGTAGCTAAAGCTTTCTCCTTAATAGTACAACTTGTGGAATGAATAGGTACCGGTACATGTTTTTTAATAGCAATAAACACAACTTCATCTCTTTTTTATTCTTCATTTGTAACACCTTCATTAACAACATAATAACAGTTCTTCTTATGCTTATACTTCTGGTTAGGCTTGTAAGGCTTATCATACTTCTCATGCTTCTCATATCTATCATTCCTATCATGCTTATCAAATTTGTCATGCCTATCATATTTAGACATTCTCTTTAGGAATCTAGAAGCAAAATGTCCTATTTTATTGTAAGAGAAACATTTTAGAGGTAATTTTTTGTCATACTTACTGGCTCCTTTAGACAATCTCTAGGAAATCAATGCTTCAAGCTCATCCAATTATCTTTCTTTCTCTTCTATCTCTCTTCTCTCTCTTTCACATTTGGATATTCTGCATTTATCAAGATCATACTTTTGATTTTTGGATATAGATGCTCCAAATATTGTCTCAGATTTTCCATGTGATTCACTAAATTTTCTCAGTTCAAATGCAACAATCTTTCCAACCAACATATCTCTTGTCACAATAGATACAATCGGATCTCATCAATAGCAGGTACCTTATGTTTGCAAGTAGGAGACAATGATCTCAATACCTTAGCAATAATTTCATCTTCTTCAAGAGTTCCACCAACATATCTGATACCTAGGACAAGTTTATTCACCTTATCACTAAAGGTGTTTATGTTCTCATCTTCTCTCATCTTCAGCATCTCATTCTTCCCTTTCAAACTCTGCAACTTAGCAACTTTGACTTATTTATCTCATTCATACAAGGTCTTAAGGTTCTCCCACATCTCATGTGTAGTATGAAGTCCCATTACTTTAGTCATCTTTGAATCAGTCAGGTCACTTAGTAATGCTTTTTTCACTCTAATGTTATTTTTAGCTTCCTTGATCTCATTAGCTGTAAAAGGTCCATTCTGTGGAACATAATAGGCATTCTTTGTAATCTTCCAGTAATCTTCTACAAGACATCTCAAGCGCACCTCCATCCAGTTCTTCCATATAGCATAGTTACTTCCAACAAATCTTAACTCTCCTTAAAGATAACACCTCCAGTTGCCATCCCAGCTCTTATCAAGCAGTTAAGCTTCTTCCAGAGGATCTAGCTCTGATACCAATTGTTGGCAACAACAATGAAGGAAAACTAAGAGGGGGGGTGAATCAGTTTTCACCAGATTATCAAACTTAACCACAATCACAAAACTGATAAACTGTAGTAATAACAAAGATAAGCAAATTGATAGCACAACACACAACACCAAAATTATGGAAAACCCTGTTAAGGGAAAAACCACGGTGGGAACCTACCCAGAATAAGATGATACTCTGTAGTAGTATGTGTAAATAATTACAATGGGGAATGTACCAACATTCAGGCACACTGCTTAGAGCTCATAACTGAAAATACAATAACCCAGAAGGCTACAACTCTTAAGGAAGTCTCACTGACTTACAATAAGATTCAGACTACAATCTGGAAGAAATGAACTGCAATAATAGCATCTTTTAATTCCCGATGATAGTTCTGGTTGAGCACATATGTCTGCTCTTCACCAATCTCTACTCAATACACCACACTAAAATATAAATCCTTTGGTTCGCACATACACCACTCTCTAATAATGCCAACACAAGCTTGATTCCTAAATTACATGACTTTATCACCTATTTATACAATTCATCAACCTTGACAACAAGGTTGGCTAAATCCTCAACTCACCATTACAAAATTACATTACATGATACAAAGATCAACCACCAGACTAATATTATAATATACATGATATAATATGGACCTAAATCAAATGATCAAACATGCAATAGCACCAGAAATCATGTCGAGATCAACCGCAACACTCTACACCACTAGGAATATCACATACAACGAACAACATCACAAGCTCAACAAATCACCAAAAAATTGGACAATGATCAATGCGGATCATCAAGACGAATAGGAAATAGTTAGGAAACACTGACAAGAACATTAGAATCATCAGTAATAGTTGCACAAACACCACTTATCAAATCTTCATCAATCAACATTTGAAATTCAAGAATACTCAAATAGAAGCAACTTTCATGAAGAAAGATAACTTGCAGAGAACCAAATGATGAACCATTTGAAATAAATATACACATGAACATCCCAAAAAATATCCCAAAATCTAAGCTCAAGATCTGATCACACTGGAATATACTGAACTCTACAAGCATTGATCAGAAAAACTAAACTACAAACTGGATCATATGATGAGATCAATTAAGCATCCCGGATCATTGAAACCAATACAGAAGGATATAATAACATCAGAAATGCTCCATACACCAAACCATGATCCCAATAAACCAATCTGCAATAACTAGAGAAATAAATCATAAGAATATGTTGACATCAATGACAACAACATATCCTAGCAGCAACAATGACCAACAACAACATTGCCTAATGAAGTTCCCTTGGAACTTTTTCCTTTAGAAGAATCCTTGAAGGAATTTCTAGGTGCGTATGATGAATTTCCCTTCTATCATCATAAACATTGCTTCCCTTACTATTTAAATACCCAGGCATATTTTGGGGAATCCACTGAATAGGGGGCACACTTATCTTATAACAAGGAGCAAACACCCATGTCTCATCTAGAAGACCGTAGTGCACTCCTTGCTAGAGAGACTACTGATGTCATTATGAGTGACAAAGCTCTTGATAGGATCATCAAGGTTAGGAAGTGTTTATCTTGCAAAGAATTCAAAAGGCATTCTGATCCTTTGTATCAGTTCCCTGACATCTTTGCTTGGTCTTATGAAGAAATGTTAGGCATTGATGAGTCGATTGTGGTACATAACATTGTATTGAGCCCTAATGCTAAACCTTTTAAATAGAAGATTTGAAAGATGAATCTTAGGGTGGCTTTATTAGTCAAGATAGAGATAGAAAAAATCTTAAAGGCTATTTTTATCCATGCCATTGACTATTCGCCTCGGATTTCGGACATTGTTCTAGTTAGAAAACTTGATGGTCAAATCCGTATTTGCATTGATTTCTGGTATGTGAATAAAGCTTCTCTCAAAGATGATGTTCCACTACAGAACATTCACATGATCATAGATTCAACCACATTAAAGCTCTGGAGGAGTCCTTTATGAATGTATAGGAAAAGTTGAGGGTTGTGGCAACGAGTAGGACAGACATGGAAAATAGCTATGAAGGACTTAAGCAGCTGAATGCCCAAGCTCTGGCTATTTAGGGCCTTTCCAAAGAGGGCATTGAATCTCAAACAACCAATGTTAAGTCAATGAAGAAGGTTGCCGCTCATGAGTTGGCTTTTGGTTCTTCTCCTAGTCCTCATACCATGCTCAACAATAGGGACAAAGGCATAACACCCATTGACAAAATTATCCATAAGGTACATAGTATAAATCAAGATTTCATTCAAAAGAATGAAAACTCTATAACATCTTTGGGGTTTCAGACCCTTGTTTTTGTTGCTTTTGTTTTTCTTATGTCCAATGGATGGTTAGTATTTGATTTCTTCTCACTAGATGGTTTTGTTGTAAAGGGTTTTAGGTCCCTTCAAAACCTATTTTCCTCTAATAAAAAACTATAAAAAATAGTATAGGTTTTGTCTACTATGGTGAGTCATGAAGCCAAGAACATTAGAAATAATGGTCCCCCTCCTAAGTCATCCTCAAGCTCTAGGGATCATTCCTTAAATAATCAAAATATAATTTCACAACCTTCAAACATCGAATAATTTATTATGAAGTTCCTAAAGTAAGAGGAATCTACTGAGGCAAAATTCTATTGAGTGCTATTAGCAACATCAATTTCATCTTCTCAAAAAGCCAACACAATTTGATGTACATCCTTAGCTCAAGCTACATAGAAAAAATAATGTAGCTCACTAGAGTAGACAAAAGAAGAAGAATATATATGGATGAAATGATGTCCTATCGAGCCTTCCATCTAGACAAGTAGTTTTCTAGTACAAAGGAAATATTTTCTCAATATAGTTTTTCAACTCTAAATTAGCTTGACACCGTCAAGATGAGTATCAATACTCGTTCAATAGTTGTGCTTGTAGGAATTTTCAAGATCCGATGCACCCATAACACTAGTTGTATCTAAATCATTGACATCTACATTATCATTAGATCTATTAACATTTATCATGCCCCCACCTCTTAGGTGCATCATGAAAATATTACCGTTGCCCCTATCTTTTGGTACACCAAATTACCTCACACTCTATTTGTTTTATAGAAATAAATAGCGTGTTTTATTCATTTAGCGATGAAGTAGAGTATTTGGACATATGAGAGATAAGATCCATCATCCATATAGGCATCATATGTCCTCCATGGCTACTATTCCACTATATGAATTTCATCCACTATTCCATACATGTTTTTGTAAGTTCATTAACCGTACCACCATGATTTGTTTCTTCGAGTTGTAGACCATTATTCTAGACAATAATTTCTCATCAGGTCTTTGTTATATATGTGCATCGTATTATAAGAAAATAATTAATCCTATTACTACATTCTAAGTGTCAATTATTTTGCAGTACTTATTTTCTTACATATTGAACCTGCTCCTATTCATCTCATGTGGCTTTATTTTATAGTCATATTTACTTAATGATCATGGTAAATTTGACATGGTATCAAAGCTAGAATAAGAAAGCAACACCACACACTCATCAAGATTCACCAATTGTCTTGCAAATTGAATTGCTTCTAACCAACACACAATACCAAACATTTAAAAAAAAACGCCGATCAATATGAGAAAATTAAGACTATAATTTATTACATTATAATAAGCATAAATTAAGAAATTAGATTAATAACTCATGAAATCATAGAAATTTCCTCTCGCTCCAATCTCATGAATTTTCCCTTGGTCCCAGTCTCACTCAAAATGAAAAGCTATAGAACTTTCCTCTGGTCCCAGTCTCACTCAGAATGAAAAGCTTTAGAAAGTAAAACTAAGAAGATTTGGATAACACGCATGCAAAAATAAAGCAACGTACTCTACATAGTGGAGATTCGGTAACTGGATCGTATTTTACCATGTGGAGATAATAAGGAAGAAGGTTAGTTCGAAGCCGTTGGCCTGAAGTGGTAGTGCTGGAGGACATGCCTGGAACTTCTATATTTGCCACCGTGATCACCACAGGGAGGCTGCTGTTGGCTAGCGCCTTCAGGACTTCAGGATTCGCATCGTAGATTTTGACATAGCCTGCGTTAATGCTCTTCATCAGCTCCACTGCTTTTGATGGCGGTGGTTATAGATTGTCTGCCAGCCTACCATAGTTGATTCCCACCGCATGACTCAACAAAAATAGATCTGCATGTGCACAGACAAAAACAAATTCTCATGAAAAGCAAAAAACAATTATGAAGGAAACGACTAAACAGTTAGATTGACAGCATTAGACAAATTCTTACGTATGGTATTGCACCTTCTTCACAATCTTAGATCCGAAAGAAGGAAGGGAGAAAAATGTGGGTATAGCCATTCCATTGAACTTGAACATGGTGATTTGTGTGGGTGGAGTAAATCTCCTTCCTTGAAAGCTCTTCATTACGCGTAGAGGATTTGTTACGTTGGAATGGAATTCCACCTTCTTCATAGTCTTAGATCTGAACGAAACTTGAATGTATTCATTCATTCTTTGTAGTTGTGTCGGTGCAATAGACCATGTCTTCGTATGACTGTCATGATGTCGTTCAGAAACTTGATTGAAAGTTCCACCCAAATCGTTTCCCATTTTGACGTTTTCAAATTTCAAATTTAACTTTGATTTTCCTCTTCTTTTCCTAGTGGGCAGGCACCCAAGCTTTTAAGGTAGTCCAGTGGTTACGTAAATTATTTATTTCAAAATAATTATGGTCATCGAATTTAAAATTAATTTAAAGTCAGATATCTATTCATTAAAAAAATTAAATTAAGATCAGAATTTTTTTATTTTTAATTTTATTATAAGATATTAATCTTCTCTCTAATAGAATTTTTTTTTTTTTTTTTCATAAAGTACTTTAAATCTTCAACTCTTCTTTGTGGAGGTTGTTCCTCAAAGGAAAGAAATGAGCACAATCAACAAAATAAGAGTTGGATATTTAAAGGACTTTATGACATCTCCTTTTTGTAAACAATGGTCAGACTCTCCTACTATAGGATCGCGAATCAATCTTTAGAGATTTCCAAAATTTTAAATTTATTAAAAATTTTGAAGTAAGTGATTTCATTATGAAACTAATCAAGACACCTTCTTTTGCTTTGGAAGACCTTGTTTCCCTTTTTCTAGGTAAACAATAAAATCTCATTTGTAAGAACAAGTCAAAAAACATTAAGACTAGCAAAAAAACATGCACATAAACAAAAAAAATTCAAGCCAAGAGAATTTTTCTTTTCTATCCCATCCAAGGTGATTCCGAAGAAATAATGACCAAAGAGAAATAAAGTTCACATTCAAAAAATTAATGTCCAAAAGTATCCACTTCATCACACAAAAAATAGACTTTAATCAAAATTCTAATGGGTTGGAACTTACCATGTCAACAACCAAACTTTTCAATAAAAGCAGCCAACTAAAAGAAGCTTTCTTGGGCTCACCCAACTTAGACCGAATATGAGAACCTACAAGATCATTCGGAATTAGGGTTAGTCTATCTTTGAACACTCATTTAACCAATCAAAAAACATCCCTTGTATCATTCAACATAAAAGATAGCTTCTTCACTCAGGTTTGATTAAAAGAAGTACCATTCGTATAATAAACCTTGTCAAACAAATTAGATTCCTTTGTTTGAGAGATTTGATGCATCACATTCATTAGAGAATAAAAAAAAAAAAATGGAATATATTCTCTTCTATGAGTTAGGAATATGAAAATCATTCTTTGATTGATCCCAACTCTTTAAAGAACCATTCTAAAATATATACTAAAAAGTTGAGATCCCTTGAGAGATCCAAGATTTTGCAGAATGCCCTTGAGTGACAGCCAAGGGTTTTGCATTCTTTTCCAAGCTCCACCAAATAGATATACAATCAACAAAAGATCTAGAAGCCTTAAAAAAGGCATCAACATTACAAATTAATTGTTGAAGAAATGAATTTATCTTTCTATTCCCATAGTGGCATCATTCAAGTCCACATTGATACTGATTGAACTTGCATTAGCATCAATTTATATGGGTGTTGATTTTATCTAGAAATGATCTACGATAAATTGTAAATAGTTTCCCCAATTAGTCATTATTTTGCAACTATGTATGAGACTCCCAAATTTTATAAGTATTGATTAAAAAAGGAAAGCAACTTTTCATGCTAGCAAGCTTAAGAACCCTTATTTTCCTACATGATAGTGATGAATCACTCTATTAGAGTGATAAATAAACTAACCTAAATGATACATTTTTGAGGCACATCAAGGATCATAACCACTTTCATCAATGGGGTTATCATACACAATCTACTTACTATCTTTGGTATCGCACATGATCCATCCGCTCCTCACTCCATCTATCCAATGCTCTAGATATCTAAAGTCTACTAGACAATAAATTGAAAGAAATTCATTAAAGTTTTACTATGAATTAAATTTAAGAATTTTATAAATAATAATATTACAAAATATGAATAAGAATGGGTACATGGGAAAATGGTTATTATGGTGGGGATTGTTGGATAATAATAATAATGATGAAGCAAATTATTATCTTATTTTATTCTTAGATTATGAAACAATGTAAAGAAAAAATTGAATCTGATAAAAATATTCATGGTGGTTTCAAGGAAATTAATTTTGTAATAGCAGTAGGTGCATGAATATTGTGATTATTTCTCTAGTAATTGAGCTAATATTGAATCGGTGAGGTAAAAAATGGGAGACCTCATCTCTAATAGAAATGTTCAATAATAACATTTCAATGGAATTCAAATCTTGATCGCAAGAACAATAACACCACAACTTATCCATCACAATATACCAATACAGACAATAAATCTATTATTAATTTCTCTCTTATATCTTATTTGTTATTTTTTACGCAAATAATTTTTAAAATTTATTATTTAATTTTGTTAGTTCATTTTTTCAAATGTGCAACCCTAAGAACAAATGTGTCGAACATGCCAAATTTTTGCACAGTAATTTTAACACATTATATTGAAAACAATACTAACATGAATATAATGTGTTAATTAAATTACTATTTTAATTTATATTTAATGAATAAAAAATTTAATGATAAAGCATAGACTTTTATCAATAAAAAGTCAAAAATTTGATCTCACTATCGTAGACCTAACCCTTTCAAATTTGCAATTTGGAGTTCAAGTTTTTACTAACCCCCAAAAGAATTCTCCTTCAAGAACCAACCAACACCAATTTGAATGAATCATTATCATGTTATTTTCTTTAAATACATGAATCTATTCACCTCCCTATCTAATTTGCCTCTAATCATTCCATGGTATATCATTCATAATGCAGAAATTAAATTAATGACGTAGAAAACAATCTTAGCATACATGAGCATTCGAGGATGATACACATGTTTCAAGAGTGCTATTTTTATATTTTAAATACATTTATATGGATTAACTTAGTAGGACATGTCCCCTTCAATGACAAAATTAAGACTATAATTCATTAAATGCTGATAAACATAAATTAGGAAGCTAGATTAATAACTAACGAACTTTATGATAAAGATCTTAAGAATTTTTTCTAATCCTATTGTCCCAAAAACTAAAAAACTATAGAATATTATATATATGTATATGATATTAAATTAACCTAGATTTCACTTAAGAAAAACTAATTTTCTTTACTAAATATATGAATGAATATTTTTAATTATAGATACATTTATAATTAGTTATTAAAAATATATCCACCAATATTCCATGCTTCAAAGAATTATTAAATAAATTTTACAACATTGTTTTTAACCATTCACTTTAAATTTAATAATAAATGTATTGATACGAACAATTGAATACAAATATCTTTCTTACAATATGCTCCCTCAATATCAATTGTTGTGCGCTGCCATTTTCCCATTATCTTTGATACAACCAATTTCACAGTCCATAACTACTTATTTTTCTTCTACTACAAACAATTCTATTTATAATGAATTACCAAGACTACTTATAATGAATTACCAAGACTACTTTGCAATAACATTAAAACTAGTAGACCATTCTCACAAAGAAGGAAGAGAGAAAAGGTGGGTATGACCATTCTCATGAAGTTGGTCATGGTGATTTTGTTGGGTAGAGAAAATCTCCTTCATTGGAAGTTTCCACTTCTGTCGGTGGAACAGACCGTTTATAGATTACAACATGCCTTTCCTTGTATTTAAGGTCGTTTATAGATTACAACATGCCTGACTTGATGTCGTTCAGAAAGAAGAAGGGTATTTGGATGAAAGTTCCAGCTGACTGCTCGTTAACAATTTTGACTTTTTCAAATTTCAAATTTAACATTCGATTTTTCTCTTCTTTTCACGGTGGAAAGGCATCCAAAATTTTAAGGTAATCTAGTTGTAACGTAAGTTTTCTTTTCAAAATAATTATGGTCACTCAGTTCAAAATTAAACTAGAATATTTATATTTAAAAAAATCACCGAGAGATATTCATGATCTTTTAGACAGCATATGGAAAAATTTAGGAAAACAAACAAACAAACATCTACTAAAAAAGTTATTGACAGAAATCGGTGAACATATCTACCATTGCTTCACCATTAGCCCAATGTAATACAAAAAGGTGATATGTACTTGAACCATTCAAATCTTCTTACATTGGAAGAAGCTCTAACAAATAATAACTTTCTAAAATTTTTCAACCACGCAAATAATTTAAGTGCCATCTCAAAAATATTTGCAAAAAAAACATCTGTGGATGCAACGTAACTGTCTATTAGAAATTCAATGGTTAGAAGACAATGTCCAACTACTACCAAATTTTACAAAATGTGTAATGGTGAAAAATATTAGGGTTTCCTCCATTAGATGTATAAAAAAAACTAATATTTATACTTAGAGACCATTACATTAAAAGAGGCGCAAACTTAATAGATCTAGCCACAAATCAGCATGGAGAGGGCTGAGAGTTCTTATTAGATTCACTTTTGGGGGAGGTCCTCTTTTAAATTGAATTATAAAAATGCTAAAATTACAGTAAATGTATTAGAATTAATGTGAAAATGCATAAACAGTGAGCTACAACTGTCAGATCGAGCCACGAACCTTGACCTGAGCAGCATAAGAGTGTTCGGATATGTTCCCAAAAGGAGCTCCTAAAAAGTTGGGACCAAAATGTTTGTCGGCCTATTCCTTCACACTTTTTTCCATCCAAAGGAGAACCTATTCATCTCTATAAATAAAAGGAATTCTAAAGATCACAGCTCTGTACCTATTCCTACACACACTAGAGAAGGGAAATAAGTTGGGAATAAGGGTTTTCCTTAGGGAAAACCCTAGTTTTGGAATTAACCATGAAGTAGAAATAAAATGTAATTGAATTGCATTAATAGAAATGATCTCCTTTTGAGGGAAATGCTAAATAATTTTTGAAACACTAATGGTGTACCTTTTAATGGAGTTTTTCTTGTCTCCACAAGGAATTAGGGTTTCATGAAGTCTTCATAAACATAGAACATGAATGTCAACTCCAATGCTTGAATCTTGACATTAATTCTTCTCTAATGCTTGAAAGAAGATTGATTGATTTCTCACTTGAATTTGAATGCTTGATTGATTGAATTGATTCCAGGAATCTTTTATGTGGTATCAAAATTAGAGGGGTAGACCTTTTCTAAATGCTTGTCAGAAAACAACTTAATTTTTCAACATGAGCTGACATGAGATTTAGATGTTGGCAACAAGGCAGAAAACAGAGAGGGGGTGGTGAATCAGTTTTCTCAAAAACTCTACTTAACTCAAACTCAATTTTAGATATGATAATTAACAATGAAAGCACTAATAAAAAACACACATAACACCAAGATTTTTGACATGAAAAACCTGATTAAGGGAAAAACCATGGTGGTAACCTACCCAAAATATGATGATACCTTGTTAGAAGTATATAAAATACTACAATGGGGAATGCACATGCATTCAGGCACACTGCCTAGAGCTCACTGCTCAAAACAAACAAGGAGAGCTACAAACCTTGGGAAAGCTTACTACCTTGCAAAAACATTCAGATTACATCAGAAAGATCATGACCTGATAAAATAGCATCCCCTCATGTCTGGTTATAGTTTTGATTCAACACATAACACATATACTGCTCCTTCACACTTCTTCACACACTTTATTGCTTTTGAAAGATCACAAAATTATTTGCACATCGTGCACCTCTTACAATTATTATTACATTTATTTATACATATCATAAACCTATCTTTCAAGGTTGGCTAAACACACATCACAAATTACAAAGATATAATCATACACACTACAACATTACATGTAGACCAAAAAAATGTCAACTAAGACATATTATAGACCTAAATCAACACCTCGAACAAGAAACACCTCCAAGAATTATGCCTTGAACATCCGCAACACACTACAATCATCATGTCAGCCAAGAACATGAAGAACACCACTGAATCAAGGAAAATAATCAATAACATGCACAACGATCAATGCAAACCATCAACATAGATAGGAGACGATCTAGAGACATCCACAAGCATCATGAATTACAACAAAAACATCTGCAACATCACCACTTACTAGAATCTTTATCATCATTATACCAAACTTCAAGAACACTAACTGAATTGACTGTCAAACATAAAGATTCACTTGCAGACTTCTAGATCACAAACCATCTTAATTGAGGACACACCAGAATGTACACAACACTACCAAATCCGCAAACCAAGATATTGCAACATGGAGCAATGTAGAGAAAAATCCAAGACACTAATCAACATCGAATAACTGAAATACCAATTGCAATACATCACTCAACAAACTTCTCATCAGTATCCAACAATCTCCCCTTTGGCATTCATGGTAGCACATGAATGTGAAAAATAATCAATGCAAAGAAAGAAAATAATTAGCTCCCCATTAGATCATGCACACAACTCAACATAGGTTTTTCATATAGCTCTCTCTCTCCCCCTTTGACATCAATGTTAAAGGCACATATTGCACAAATCTCTTTCCCTTTACCCAAACTCTCTCTCTTGAAAACTGAACATCAAAACTAACAAATCTAAATAGATGAACCATAACATTGACTACTCCCCTTGAGTAGCAGCCACCACTCATCAATCCGGATCACAAGATATCTTTGTGAAATTCACTAGATTGATGCAAATCAATGTATCTTAGTTCTCATCAGGAGGGGAAATCACCCCTAGCTTCTCTCTGAGATACTCAAAAAGTATCTTTAGGTAAAGGCTTAGTGGAGATATCTAGAATTTGTTCCTTTGTTGATACATACTCCAATCTAGCTTCCTTCTCATTCACATTTTCTCTCAAAAAATGAAACTTGATTGATATATGCTTAGTCTTTGAATGCAACACTAGATTGTTAGAAATGTTGATAACACTTGAATTGTCACAGTATATAGTAGTAGGTTTATTAAAAACAACTCTGATATCTTTTAGCATCTACTTCATCCATACCACCTGAGTACAATTGCTAGCAATAACAATGTATTCTGCCTCTGTAGTAGATAAATAAATAACATTTTTCTTCTTACTCATCAAAGAAATAAATCTCTTTCCCAAGAAAAATGCACCACCACTAGTACTTTTCTAGTCATCCACATCACCTGCCCAATCATCATCAGTAAAAGAAGTCAAAGTAAATTCATCATCTTTAGGATACCACAAACCAAAATCAATTGTCCCTTTCAAATATCTAAATATCCTTTTCACAACAACAACATGAGATTCATTAGGATCAACCTAAAATATAGCAACAAGACATACAACATTCATAAAATCTGGTCTAGGCTGAGTCAAATATAGAAATCCACCAATCATACATTTGTATCTAGTCTGATTTGCTTTCAAAGAATCATCATCCTTTGTTAATTTACATCCAGTCACCATAGGAGTACCAACTAGCTTTGAATCATCCAAACCAAACTTCTTCAATAATTCCTTAACATACTTGGATTGAGATATGGCTAAGTGCAAGGTAATGGGTCACAAATTGGTGGAAGTCCAAGGAAAATGAAAAAACCAATATTCGCTTTATTGGGTATTAAATGAGAATCGCGAGAAAATAAAAAACCTTTCAGTAATATTAATATAGTCACATGGATAGTAAATGCATGAATATGGTGTACTAAAAAATCTGCAGTTCCTAATGGAATAGGCAACAAAGCCACTTTGGCACTTACTGCTATCAAATCACCACCTCCCTAGGTTAAGTTGGTGCTTGTTGTTGCATTAGGAGCTGTCAAACTGGGTGCTAAAGAATGAGTGTTTTGTACCCATTGAGAAAACATAGGTTGTAATTGTATAGCAATATCTGAAAACATATCTTTAGGATGTCCTAAAGCACTCATACTATCATTATGAATATATAGACCAAAACTATGGAAACCTAAGAAAATACATGCCCAGTTGAGGTGTGATATGATTGTATCACAAGATAATTGTAACGTTGGAAAATGTGCTCTTAGAAATGGGGGCCCATTTTTGCTTCCTGCCCCCGAAGCAAAATATAATGGGGGCCCGAGGCGAAACAAAATGGGCTCCCATTCTATTCTCAAATGGGGGCCCACTTGAAAATGAAATGAGGTCCCGTTTTTAAAAAATGAGTCCCTATTTTTAAATCCGATTTTACTTTTTTTTTTTGAGCGCATTTTGTCATTTTTGGACAGTAAAATTAATTTTAGCAATGGGTCCCTGTTTTCAAAATGGGGGCTCACTATTTATATAATGGGCACCCGTTTCATAAAAGGGCCCCCATTTTAAAAACGGGGGCCCATTTTATGGAATTTGATTCCACAACCCATCACTTCCCTTGGGATTAGGTTCGGGATAGGTCTAGGATGGCCACACCTAAAACATGGACCTACAAATTCAAATCTCCATGAACAAAAGGACAAATATGAACTTTTGGAATAATTTACGGCCTCTAATTAGATAATTTTTATACAAAATTAAAATCCATTTCAGATTATACTGTCTAGATTCTGAATATGTAATTTAAAAAAAAAAATTATTTTAACTTTTTTTCATTTAATTTATAATACTAAATCGGGTCCATAAACTTGAAATATTAAGTAATTTTGTTAATTTAATAACTTTTTTATTTTAATGAATTTTGAAAAAAAATTTATATGTCATCAATCTACACAAAATTATTTTCTATTTAAAAAAAAAATGAAAAATGTTAAGTTTACGTCAAATTATGTGGGCCATACACGTCAAATTTTTAAAAAGATAATTACGGTCATTAATTTAAATTAATTAAAAAAATATTTATAAAAGAAATACCAAAAAATATGCTCATCAATCTTCAGTGTGTTAAAAATCATTTCCCAAAACGGTTTGAGAAAATAATTTTAATTGTGTCAAAAAGTGTGGGTCATACACATGCATGGTATGGTCCTGAAACAACCATTTTTAAAACATAGTTTTTATAACTCCATTCAAACAGTTATTTTTTATTATGTGGGTATTAAAGTAAATTACATATTTGGAAAGTAGACTCTGAGGGCTATCTTTAATATTTTTCCAAGATTCAATCTTCAAGTGTTTCAAAATTTAAGCTCAAATGAGTTAAAACCTGAAAATCAAGGAAAACACTTCCACTTTTTGGCCAAAAAGTGGACTCATCTTCTTGCACTGACCCATATAAAAATGCCTTTATCCAACCAAGTAATTTGTGATCCCAAAAATAATTTCATCTCACCAATCATAGACATCTCAAACTCATTTTCCATTTCATTAGTGAACTTCTTGCACAAACCATCATCCATCAAAGATAATATCATCAACAAAAACTTCAATAATTAAGATGTTATCATTATCAATCTTGAAGTACAAATTGCTATCAATAGTACCTTTATTGAATTCTACCTTCATTAAATACTTATCCAATCTGGCATACCAAGCTCTTGGGGCTTGCTTGAGTTATACAATTCTTTCTTCAATCTGCACACCATATCTCCCTGATTTGTCAATTGAAATCCATCAGGTTGCTCAACATAAAATTCCTCTTCTAACTCTCCATTAAGAAAGGCTAAATTGACATCCATCTGATAAAATTTCAAATCTTTGTAAGCAACATAAGAAAGAAATAATCTAATGGCTTCTATTCTTGCCACTAGAGAAAAAGTCTCCTCAAAGTCAATTCCTCCCATCTAAGAATAACCCTTACAAACAAGTCTTGCTTTATTCCTAACAACTTTACCTTGTTTATCTAATTTGTTTCAAAAGACCCACTTAGTTCCAATTACATTCTTATCCTAAGGTCTAGGAACAAGAATCCATGTATTATGATTTTCAATCTGGTTCAATTCTTTTTCCATTGCTTTAACCCAAATTTTCATCTTTGCATGCTTCACTAACACCTTTAGGTTCAATCTTAGAAATAAAGAAATATTCTTCAACAATTCTTCTCCTAGTTATCACACCTTTATTCTTATCTCCTATGATCTCATTTTCAGAATGATTCAACCTCACATACCTGGGAGTCTTAGGATTTTCTTGATTTTTTAGACTCTTGAGTTCTTTCTTTTGCACTAGCACTAGTACTTTCTCCTTCATTCTCAGACTTTTTTGGAACAATTTGAATTGGGTTTTAGGTCTACACAAGTGCTTTCCTTTGTCTGAATTGACATCCTAATCATCTGAATCATATCCACAAGATCTGATCTATCTCACATTGCTTTCATCAACTTTCACATTAGCACTTTCAATTATCTTTCTCAATCTCTTATTATAATATTAGTAGGCATTGGTCTTAGTAGAATAACCAAGAAATATTCCTCCATCACATCTAGCATCAAACTTGCCTAAATCTTCATCTCTTCTAATATAGCACTTACTTCCAAAAATTCTAAAATATCTAACAGTAGGAACATGAC